>NC_042963.1:31621459-31831677 GCF_901001165.1 Salmo trutta
TTGCCAATGAACATCTGAATAACTCAGAGGACAACTGGTGAAAGTGTTGTGGTCAGATGAGACCAAAATGGAGCTCTTTGGCATCAACTCAACTCGCCGTGTTTGGAGGAGGAGGAATGCTGCCTATGACACCAAGAACACCATCTCCACCGTCAAACATGGAGGTGGAAACATTATGCTTTGGGGGTGTTTTTCTGCTAAGGGGACAGGACAACTTCCCCGCATCAAAGGGACGATGGACAGGGCCATGTACCGTCAAATCTTGGGTGAGAACATCCTTCCCTCAGCCAGGGCATTGAAAATGGGTCGTGGATGGGTATTCCAGCATGACAATGACCCAACACTCACGGCCAAGGCAACAAAGGAGTGGCTCAAGAAGAAGCACATTAAGGTCCTCGAGTGGCCTAGCCAGTCTCCAGACCTTAATCCCATAGAAAATCTGTGGAGAGAGCTGAAGGTTTGAGTTGCCAAACGTCAGCCTCGAAACCTTAATGACTTGGAGAAGATCTGCAAAGAGGAGTGGGACAAAATCCCTCCTGAGATGTGTGCAAACCTGGTGGCCAACTACAAGAAACGTCTGACCTCTGTGATTGCCAACAAGGGTTTTGCCACCAAGTACTAAGTCATGTTTTGCAGAGGGGTCAAATACTTATTTCCCTCATTAAAATGCAAATCAATTTATAACATTTTTGACATGGATTTTTTTGTTGTTATTCTGTCTCTCACTGTTCAAATAAACCTACCATTAAAATTATAGACTGATCATTTCTTTGTAAGTGGGCAAACGTACAAAATCAGCAGGGGATCAAATACTTTTTTCCCCCACTGTATGTTAGTTACATGTTTCAGGAGTAGCATTATAAGACTCGTTATGATTCATAGAGACCCTTTCGAAATGGTCATAAATAGCACAGTTTTACAGGTGTAACTATTATTATTACTATTGTGCTAGAAAATGTTTCATAGGCTACTGGAATGATATTGCATATTGTTTATTCATGCTATTAAATATCAATGCGTTACAGTGGGAAAGAGAGTTATGTTTACAAGTTATGAACGGTATAATTAATTAGGCCCAGGACATTATCTGTTGACATTTTGCTATGCTGAGCGCAATTGCAAATTCTTATCCTACTGTTTCATCATCTGCTCCCGCATTCTGTCTCTCCTCACTTGGACCATCTATTCCAGTCCCTCTCTGCTGAACGTCGCCCCAGTGCAACTCAAGCCTGGCCCAGGGGAGCACCTTGCACAGCCCGTCCTCGTCCTCCTTTTATCCGTAGATCATGTTCTTTCCCTCGGCTAGTCTGATGATGAGCAACACATTGTATAAATTGATTATCAATATGGGAAGCAAGCTACTAATAGACTTATGGTTTTTACATGTTATATGTAAATTGCAAGTAATACAAATTAATTAGTGAAGTTATGAATGGGTGCTACTAATCCTGTAGCTTTATCAGTAGAATATTTGCATTAGCTACATAGGTACTATGTGGAGTATTTTCCTTTCTATTTATTTTTCAAATAATCCAGAGCCTTATTATGATATGTTAGCTAGCTATGGCCAGAGAGCCATGTATTTCGTGTTTCTAAATATAGCTATATATAAATATATATATATATATGGCTCTGGCTATAGCTAACTAGTTAGCCTAGCTCGACTAGCAAACAGTGATCTTATAAAATACATCAGTTTGTAAATCCCCGTTCATAAATACACTATGTATAGATTGTGTGAAACCTTATTTGGTTGACATGTTGAAAATAATAGCAAGGGGCTGGAACTCAAATCGCTAGCGGGCTGGCCCACATGGGCCAAGCTTGCAGTATGTCACTAAAATGTGTGTAGATTCCCTGAATAGGAAAATGGTGCCACACAGTTACCAATCAACAGTCACTTTCAAACTAGGGATTTCATGGCTTATTAAGGTAAAACAGTAATTCTGCTCATAGATTACACATGTATGAACTACACATTGACACATCCACCCTAAAGCGGGATGTTAAAAAAATACTAATGTAGTTTAGCCCAATTTGCTAAAGTCCCGGAGCATGTCTTTAAAGGACAAGAACAGTGAACTGTCACAAACCAGCTCGAAGTCCGTAACAAAAAGGGAGACAATGTGGAGATAAGGAATAACAAAATATATTTATTAACCTAAATAAAAAAAACGCAACCTAAATACAATTAACATTGGTGTGTGTAGTCAGTAATCAGTAGCGTAAGTGAGTGGTTGTGTACATACAGTGGGGAGAACAAGTATTTGATACACTGCCGATTTTGCAGGTTTTCCTACTTACAAAGCATGTAGAGGTCTGTAATTTTGTATCAAAGGTACACTTCAACTGTGAGAGACGGAATCTAAAACAAAAATCCAGAAAATCACATCAAAAACAATTGTATGATCTTTAAGTAATTCATTTGCATTTTATTGCATGACATAAGTATTTGATCACCTACGAACCAGTAAGAATTCCGGCTCTCACAGACCTGTTAGTTTTTCTTTAAGAAGCCCTCCTGTTCTCCACTCATTACCTGTATTAACTGCACCTGTTTGAACTCGTTACATGTATTAAAGACACCTGTCCACACACTCAATCAAACAGACTCCAACCTCTCCACAATGGCCAAGACCAGAGAGCTGTGTAAGGACATCAGGGATAAAATTGTAGACCTGCACAAGGCTGGGATGGGCTACAGGACAATAGGCAAGCAGCTTGGTGAGAAGGCAACAACTGTTGGCGCAATTATTAGAAAATGGAAGAAGTTCAAGATGACGGTCAATCACCTTCGGTCTGGGGCTCCATGCAAGATCTCACCTCGTGGGGCATCAATGATCATGAGGAAGGTGAGGGATCAGCATAGAACTACACGGCAGGACCTGGTCAATGACCTAAAGAGAGCTGGGACCACAGTCTCAAAGAAAACCATTAGTAACACACTACGCCGTCATGGATTAAAATCCTGCAGCGCACGCAAGGTCCCCCTGCTCAAGCCAGCGCATGTCCAGGCCCATCTGAAGTTTGCCCATGACCATCTGGATGAACCAGAGGAGGAATGGGAGAAGGTCATGTGGTCTGATGAGACAAAAATATAGCTTTTTGGTCTAAACTCCACTTGCCGTGTTTGGAGGAAGAAGAAGGATGAGTACAACCCCAAGAACACCGTCCCAACCGTGAAGCATGGAGGTGGAAACATCATTCTTTGGGGATGCTTTTCTGCAAAGGGGACAGGACGACTGCACCGTATTGAGGGGAGGATGGATGGGGCCATGTATCGCAAGATCTTGGCCAACAACCTCCTTCCCTCAGTAAGAGCATTGAAGATGGGTCGTGTCTGGGTCTTCCAGCATGACAACGTCCCCAAACACACAGCCAGGGCAACTAAGGAGTGGCTCCGTAAGAAGCATCTCAAGGTCCTGGAGTGGCCTAGCCAGTCTCCAGCCCTGAACCCAATAGAAAATCTTTGGAGAGAGCTGAAAGTCTGTATTGCCCAGCGACAGCCCCGAAACCTGAAGGATCTGGAGAAGGTCTGTATGGAGGAGTGGGCCAAAATCCCTGCTGCAGTGTGTGCAAACCTGGTCAAGAACAACAGGAAACGTATGATCTCTGTAATTGTAAACCAAGGTTTCTGTACCAAATATGAAGTTCTGCTTTTCTGATGTATGAAATACTTATGTCATGCAATAAAATGCAAAGTATTTACTTAAAAATCATACAATGTGATTTTCTGGATTTTTGTTTTAGATTCCGTCTATCACAGTTTAAGTGTACCTATGATAAAAATGTCAGACCTCTACATGCTTTGTAAGTAGGAAAACCTGCAAAATCGGCAGTGTATCAAATACTTGTTCTCCCCACTGTAGATGTGATAATGAGATGTGTTGAAAGGTGCCAAAGCAAACAACCAAAAAGGCCACAAAAATGCCACAACCAAAATCCAATAGTGTGTCTGCATGGAGAGAGTCTCCTCAATGAATGGGGAAAAGGTGTATTTATCCCGGGTGTGTCCCATTTCGTTGAAGACCCTCCCAGCTCCGCCCACCGACATCCTATTAAGGAACACAAGAGCAAAGAGAAAGAATTCGGCAGACAGAGTGGGAGGGTCGTCACAGAACTAAATGAAAGTCACTGACTGTCAGACTCCTGTCTTGTCCATTGTGTGCTCTGTTAGAACTCAATAAACTCACACACAAACACTGACTATAAGGCGTCCTTCTCCTCTCTCTGTCTCCCTCTTTCTCTCTGACTGGAAGAAATCGTGTCAGCCTCTGAAAGAGTGAGATCCCTTTGTTCTTCAGGGGACAGAGGAAACAAGGCCAACAGACAGGCAGACAGCGAATGAGCCAGCTAGCAAGCCAACGAGGCAGGCAGACAGACAGCCAGGCGGACGAATGGACAGACAGAGAGACAGACTCTCCCTCCTGACACAGAGAGGACTGTCTCTGTGTGTGTGTTCCTGTTAGGCCACAGAGAGATAGGCTGCTGTAACCATGGAGAGATTTTCCAAGATGCTGCAGCCATCCAAGCATGACTCCCCTCTCGTCCCGACACTCCGAGTTGGAGCTTGTCCCGGCCTGGGAGTTGGGCTCATTAGGGTATTCCCAGCTGGACATTGTTCAACACTACTCTTGTTCTGTTTCTATGGCAGTAGCACTGTATAAGAAAGGGTTCTCGACTTGTCCATCTAGAAGGATCCTTCCAGGTAGAACATTTTCATCTAACAGAGAACCATTTCTTTCATAGAGAAGATTGTTCTGAAGAAGTTCTGGATTAAAAGAGGTTCCATGAGGAACTCTCATCCCTGTAGTGCAGAGGAAGAATCCTAATTTATAAGTGTATGGCTGGAGGTCAGCATGCTATCCAGAGTAACAGAAGCTGCTCCAGTTTCAACTGTTCAGCCTGCGGCTACGGAACCCTGACCTGTTCACCGGACGTGCTACCTGTCCCAGACCTGCTGTTTTTAACTCTCTAGAGATAGCAGGAGCGGTAGAGATATTCTGAATGATCGGCTATGAAAAGCCAACTGACATTTACTCCTGAGGTGCTGACCTGTTGCACCCTCGACAACTACTGTGATTATTATTATTTGATCCTGCTGGTCATTTATGAACATTTGAACATCTTGGCCATGTTCTGTTATAATCTCCACCCGGCACAGCCAGAAGAGGACTGGCCACCCCTCATAGCCTGGTTCCTCTCTAGGTTTCTCACTAGGTTCTGGCCTTTCTAGGGAGTTTTCCTAGCCACCGTGCTTCTACACCTGCATTGCTTTCTGTTTGGGGTTTTAGGCTGGGTTTCTGTACAGCACTTTGAGACATCAGCTGATGTAAGAAGGGCTTTATAAATAAATTTGATTTGATTAAGTAAAACAACAACCAGCATTTTATAGGCTACGTGTGAGGGGAGGGAGGGTGTTTGGATGGGCATCAAATGCCACCCTATTCCCTACATATATAAGGAACAGGGTGCCATTTGGGACGTCACCTGTTGTGTAAGAAGGTATTACTTAAAATAGTTAAGTGCCCTACTGGCCACCTGTTACTTAACTTCCTGCACACGGAGGTTAGTGGGGTTAGGGCATCAGAGATGGATAAATATAGCTGCTAAACCATTCTCTCTCTCTCTCTCCACAGTGCATTGGAAAAGTATTCAGAAACCTTGACCTTTTCCACAGGAGTCACTACAGCGTGATGGGACAAGGACATCCCGGCCAGCCAAACCCTCCACTAACTTAGACGACGCTGGGCCAATTGTGGGTGGCCTCATTGGTCTCCCGGTAGCAACGCAGTTTGCACTGCGATGCAGTGTCTTAGACCGCTGCACCACTCGGGAGGCTCCATCCACACAGTTTTTAATGCTTATCAATTGCCTTGCACAAAGTATCAAAATACTAAAATACTACACAGGACTCTTAAAGAATTTCATTTAAATGTTAATTATATTTTGGATCACAGAAACAAAGAGAAAATATGGCCAAATAAATAATGAAATGCTAATTACATAAAGCAGCCCGTATAATCATCTGCCAGAGAGTAGCTCAATCGGCCTAAGCCCCAAGTAATACATTTGGGCCAGATAACTCACATCGGAATCTCCCCGAGCTCAATCCCCGCATCCTAGCCATAAGTAATACTGCCGAAGGCGGCCCAGACTCGGGCCACATGACATCGGCCGAGTCTGACTCTCAGCTGAGTGCCCCGACTCTCAGCTGGAATCGGCCCAGATCCACTGTGCTAGCTGGGCAGTTTCCCGTAAAATTCAGCTGTTGACAATGTATTATTAACCAGAGAAGATGGAACGTGGTTACATTGTTGCAATGAATGCATGAACATTGTGGAAGAGAAGGAAACTGTTTAATAAATGAAACACCCTCTCTGCAACAATTTGCTTAGGTTTTTCACACTTCATTCACTAAATGAATGGGGTTTTATGTGTGTCTTATTATTAGGCTACCCAAAGCAGCCAGTCAATCGGTAAGCCTAGTGTGGTATATGGACTATCGAACTTACTCTCGGTGATCTTCTGCAAGCCCAATACGTCCTCGGGAGTGATCGCCGTGTTCCCGAGCAGTTCCTCTTCCGTGGTCGCTGGGACCCCCACACCCGTTGAGTTGCAGCCTTTTTTTACTTTCATTGCTGCTGTTGGGCTTTGGTTCGCGTTCGGGCTAGCCTGGCTGTTGATGTTGTTACTGCTGTTTACTCCGGTATCTCTGCCACCACAGCAACTGCCAGGATTATTACCTGTGGACTTCTTAGCGCTTGACGGTCCCGGCTGTTGCGTCTGCTGCTGCAAGAATAGCTCATTCTCTGTCTCTCCTCCCCCTTCTCCTAGCCCGTGCCTGCAAGATACAAAACAGTCGTCCTCCCTCCCTCCCTCCCTCTCCAAAGGCTGCACAGCTGCTGTCTGTAGTTGCTTGGTGCTTAATTCAAAGCCCTTCTTCTTTCTGAGTTGAAGTCTGCTGTCTGCAGGAGATGATACTGCTATGGAGATGCTCTCTCTCTTCCTAACGTCGAACAAATCCACCAACAGCGCACTGTATCCTGACTGAAACAGTCTCTGGTGGAGTCGTCTGCGGGCTTGCAGCTGCCTCGTAAAGATTGCAAGGCAAAGTGAGCATTGTGCCTTTTCGTCGTAATTGGAAAAAGGGAAGTGGCGCTGGTTGAGATCCAAATGCCCAAAATGCAGCTTCTCCACTAACATGTCACATTTAAAAACAATGCAAGGTTTTAGACATCTGATATAATATTTTATTTGATCCCTATTGGGCGCTACCCCTATCTCTCAATTATGTATGGCCCGTTTGGATGTCACTCCAAAAATGTTTTGCCATGTCAACTGAAATGATACTGCCTGCTGATTTCCATCAAGAGAAGTCAATTAGGCCTATTGGTTTGTCAGAGGACCAAACAGATATATTAATCATGTGAGGTAGGCCTATAAACCTATATAGCCTAAATTTCTCCATATTGTTTCATTATTTGCAGCAGGTGCATTAGGAAGTACAATTGAGTAATAGGTCAGAACCACAACACTGAATGCCTTAGCAGTATTTAATTTGTCTCTCTAGACATACTGGTTACCACACACAATGTACCAATATTCCAGCTTGCCTAGGTAGCAGGTAGCAGGCATAAAAAGAAGCCTAAACTGAGTCCCCACTTCCATTTTTCAGGGGAAATGGAAGTTAGGTTGAAAATACTGTACCCTTGAAAACCAGAAACATCCACTTTCTGCCGACTCTGTGGAGAGTGGGTTTGACTTTCCGAGACTAGTATTTACCACAGCCTATCAGTACCCTACACTGTACTGACCAGACCATGTAGTGTCACTGGACTAGACGGCAGTCTATACATCATTTCGGGTTATTTCCTATATGGTCATAGTTGCATATTAAAAAAGTGGCCTTCTCTCCTTGCCTCTGCAATAAAGCAAATGCCAAAGGTTTGCAAAAGGTTTGCATTCACCAGGCTGGCCTGTTCTTTCAGATCGGTGAGAAGGTAGGTGCATGTGGAGATGGCAACTTTAGGTTATTAAAATGTGCCATATGGTAAAACGGACAGGCCTATGCCAATATGGCCAATGGCATACAGTCTAGTCCATGAGATTTCCAGTGAATATCCCAGACATTCTAAGAAAGTCAAACAGATTCTGGAATGTCACAGCTGTTCCAAAATGTCACAGCATTTCTACAAGTTCATCCATGAGGAAATGCTGCATCCTACAGGCCTCTACTGCAGAACCAGTCACAGTGGACATTTCAGGATGGGTTTGTTATGATTTGGTTTGTCATCAAGGCTGAAAAGGAGCATTTTCACATTTTTCCTGAAGTCCATTTGTAAAAAATACATTGCTGAGTTTGTTTACTAGAATACATTTCCATAAAAGGTGCAATAACGGAAAGAGAACACCGCAAAAGAAGGGCGGACTCTATGATTGTGGAGAATTATTAGCAGTCTTTTCTTTGTGGATTATGTTTAGCTTTTTCACCCACCAAAAAATGTTTGCAGCACTGAAGAATCGGTTCATCCAAAACAAACAGCAACCTGTGTACATTTTCATCTGATAAGGTGATTATGTTTCTTAGCACAGGTCTAAGGCGTGAGTGTGTCTGTCCGCCTGCGTGTTTGTTGAATGGCCGATGTCTGTATACGGTAGAGTATATATGGTCACAGAGAGCTCCTCCCATAGGCTTGCTGACAGTGCTTGTCTCTTTGTCACTTCTAGGCTGCTGCTAACATCAGCAGAAACACTCACAGACACACACACAGAGGAATACATGCTAAGGGTGTCACACGGACGCACACACACACTCACACAGAGACACACACACACACACACGCACACACAGACACACACACACACATACATTGATATGCTCTAACGGTCATCGTAAGGAGTGGACCAAAATGCAGCGGGTATATTTATCATCTTCTTTATTTTATTAAAGAAAAACACTTAAACAAAACAAACGACGAAAACAGTCCAGTAAGGTGCACAGACTATACCGGAAACAACCATCCACAAACACAAGTGAAAACACACACAATTAAATATGGCCTCCAATCAGAGATAACAACAACCAGCTGCCTCTAATTGGAGGTCATTGACAAAACTAACATAGAAATAGATAAGCTAGATAAACACATAGAAATAGATCATCTAGAACATAAACCAAAAACCCCGAAACACACAAACCAAACACCCCCTGCCACGCCCTGACCAAACTACAATAACAAATAACCCCTTTTACTGGTCAGGACGTGACATATGCTTTATACACATACTAGCAACAAAGCCGCTGCACACCAAAACATCCAAACATATGCATAGACCGACATTCACTGAGAAACACACACACACAAACACACACACACAGAGGTCTGGGCAATGTGCTGACCTCAGTAAGCTGTTCCCAACGTGTTCATTGTTTGGTGAGAGGAGTGGATGGATGGATGCTGTAGCCTCTGTTAGATGCTAAGCATTCTACAGTCCCACCAGTCTCTCGCTATACTGTTTTGTCCCATCTCTGCTTGTTTGCTTTAGCAGGACAATGACATACAGGGGAGAGAGGCATAGCGCCATAGAGATTTAGAATAGGCTATAGCATTTTACTATAGCTCTGTCCTGTCTAATCTCCCATTGTACCAGAAAGAGCGTGCCTGCTTTGCCTTAAGTATGGATGTACAGTTCACTACACCGTACTGTACATGGAAATAATGACAGCGCCACAATTCATGTTCATTTAGATTGATTGTAAAAAAGAAAAGGAAAAAGGAGGTGAAATGGAAAATTGCTCTGCCTCCAGCATATTGGTAAATGCATGCTTTACTAGAAACTAGTCCAAGACACAGTTTGTCACTGCTTTCAGCATATCAGTGCATTTACTTAGGACAGACAAGTGTACATACACAAGCATATAGACACAAACAAAATAAATCTAGGAAGAATCTTGAATACAACTAAAATGTTGATGGCTAATGTAAATAATTAGCTACATACTTAACTATACACTACTTTAGAACACAAACAAATGAACAATGGCTATATGAACAGTGAGTAACGTTGACAAACAACTCTTCTGCATCTCATCCAAAAACTGCAACATTCTCCAGAGAAGAACAAATCTATTTTTCTCTCTGTATCCATGGAAACAAGAGCTCTTCTTTTTCTCTCTGTGTCCATGACAAGAAGAGCTCTTCTTTTTCTCTCTGTATCCATGGCAACAAGAGCTCTTCTTTTTCTCTCTGTATCCATGGCAAGAAGAGCTCTTCTTTTTCTCTCTGTATCCATGGCAACAAGAGCTCTTCTTTTTCTCTCTGTATCCATGGCAAATAGAGCTCTTCCTTTTCTCTCTGTATCCATGGCAAGAACAGCTCTTCTTTTCTCTCTCTGTATCCATGGTAACAAGAGCTCTTCTTTTTCTCTCTGTATCCATGGCAAGAAGAGCTCTTCTTTTTCTCTCTGTCTCCATGGCAACAAGAGCTCTTCGTTTTCTCTCTGTCTCCATGGCAACAACAGCTCTTCTTTTTCTCTCTGTATCCATGGCAAGAAGAGCTCTTCTTTTCTCTCTCTGTATCCATGGCAACAAGATCCCTTCTTTTTCTCTCTGTATCCATGGCAACAAGAGCTCTTCTTTTTATTTCTGTATCCATGGCAACAAGAGTTCTTCTTTTTCTCTCTGTATCCATGGCAAGAAGAGCTCTTCTTTTTCTCTCTGTATCCATGGCAACAAGAGCTCTTCTTTTTCTCTCTGTATCCATGGCAAGAAGAGCTCTTATTTTTCTCTCTGTCTCCATGGCAACAAGAGCTCTTCTTTTTTCTCTGTATCCATGGCAACAAGAGCTCTTCTTTTTCTCTCAGTATCCATGGCAACAAGAGCTCTTCTTTTTCTCTCTGTATCCATGGCAACAAGAGCTCTTCCTTTTCTCTCTGTATCCATGGCAAGAACAGCTCTTCTTTTCTCTCTCTGTATCCATGGTAACAAGAGCTCTTCTTTTTCTCTCTGTCTCCATGGCAACAAGAGCTCTTCTTTTTCTCTCTGTCTCCATGGCAACAACAGCTCTTCTTTTTACCCTGTATCCATGGCAAGAAGAGCTCTTCTTTTCTCCCTCTGTATCCATGGCAACAAGAGCCCTTCTTTTTCTCTCTGTATCCATGGCAACAAGAGCTCGTCCTTTTCCTCTGTATCCATGGCAAGAAGAGCTCTTCTTTTTCTCTCTGTATCCATGGCAACAAGAGCTCTTCTTTTTCTCTCTGTATCCATGGCAACAAGAGATCTTCTTTTTTTTTTTCTTCTGTATCCATGGCAACAAGAGCTCTTCTTTTTTCTCTGTATCCATGGCAACAAGATATCTTCTTTTTTCTGTATCCATGGCAACAAGAGCTCTTCTTTTTCTCTCTGCATCCATGGCAACAAGAGCTCTTCTTTTTCTCTCTGTATCCATGGCAACACGAGATCTTCTTTTTCTCTCTGCATCCATGGCAACAAGAGCTCTTCTTTTTCTCTCTGTATCCATGGCAACAAGAGATCTTCTTTTTCCTACTGTATCCATGGCAACAAGAGCTCTTCTTTTTCACTCTGTATCCATGGCAACAAGAGCTCTTCTTTTTTACTCTGTATCCATGGCAACAAGAGCTCTTCTTTTTCTCTCTGTATCCATGGCAACAAGAGCTCTTCCTTTTCTCTCTGTATCCATGGCAACAATAGCTCTTCTTTTTCTCTCTGTATCCTTGGCAACAAGAGCTCTTCTTTTTCTCTCTGTATCCTTGGCAACAAGAGCTCTTCTTTTTCTCTCTCTTTCTCTTTTTTTCTTTCTCGCTCTTTTATACCACCCCCCACATCTGATATTTTATTAAATCATGGTCCATTCGAGATCAGAAATAACCAGCCAGTACCAATAAACTGTACCAGACTTTACCAGTGCAAAGATCTACCCAACTACCACTCTATCCTCCATGGCAGAGACCAGGGTTATATTGCCCCCTCATTACCCCCCTGGCATTGTACCACTGCCCCCTCATCCTAACAAATGTCCTTCTACTATTCCCAAAATGCTGATCAGTTATGTCATTCACAAATGACCCATAACGTGTATTTTTGACCAACACTGTTACACTGAGCTAAAAATGCATAGTAAGTAAAGTTACATTACACTGTTATCATAATAAAGAGTTAGTGGTATACTTACGCAATAAGGCACGGGGAGGTGTGGTATATGGCCAATATAGCACGGCTAAGGGCTGTTCTTACACACGACGCAACGCGAAGTGCCTGGATACAGCCCTTAGCCGTGGCATATTGGTCAATATACCACAAACCCCCAAGGTGCTTTATTGCTATTATAAACTGGTTACCAATGTAATTAGTAAAAAATAAATGTTTTGTCATACCCGTGGTATACGGTCTGATATACCACGGCTGTCAGCCAATCAGCATTCAGGGCTCGAACCACCCAGTTTATAATGGCCAATATACCAAGGCTAAGGGCTGTTCTTATGCACGACGCAAAGTCTTTTGCTATTATAAATTGGTTACCAACATCAGTAGAACAGTAAACAAGTATTATTTGTTTCATACCCATGGTCTATTGTCTGATATACACACAGCTGAAATGCTGTTTCAATCAATCAGCATCCAGGACCCAAACTACCCAGTTAGTAATATTTTTTATACACTGAGTATACCAAACATTAGCAACATCTTCCTAATATTGAGTTGCCCCCCCCCTCCCCCCATCAGTATCTACAGTGGTCTGACTTTATGTGTCTGTAAGTCTGTGCTCCTGTGTCTCTGTGAGCAAATGTGTGTGTGTGCATGTCCATTTACTGAATACACAATTAATCCATATATGAACACTCTAAGGTATAAAGACCTGCCTTAATTATTTCTGTGTGTGTGTCTGCGTACGCCCATGTATGCATATGTATGTGTGTTAACCCCATCTCAGGCAGGTTCAGGCTTAGTAACAATGGATCCCAAAGCAAAGTGCTGACAGTGAATCGGGTGTGGCCGACCCCCTAGCCCCAGGCCCCGGGGTGTATATATACCCACACACACACCTCTCTGGCAGACCACTCAGTGGAACCCTGTGACAGACACAGCTTACGTTTTAGGTAGGTCTGCTAGCACATTGCTTCATGTTTATCTAACAGACTTAATTTAGTCCTGTCTGTTTGGATAGGTCTGATCTGATGGGTCTTGACACATAGCTTCATGTTTATCTAACAGACTTAATTTAGTCCTATCTGTTTGGATAGGTCTGATCTGATGGGTCTTGACATAGCTTTTTTTTATATTAACTATAAAGCTGTTTTATCGGAGATTCTCCATTGACCATGATTTTTAGTTCAGGACGTTAGGCTTCAGGCTTGATCTGTGTCCCAGAAGCCGGCCCATAGAACTCTATTTGTCTGTGTGATAGAGCTTCGCAGGGCTGTTAGAACGGGACTACAGGGTAGTGTTTCCCAAATTATGTATCTGGAAACAGTGGTGGGGGGTGACTGGGAGTTCTCACGGAAGACCTGTTAGAATTAAGATACATTTTGTTTTGTCTTATTTGGAGGATTACAATGCTATTATTTGAAAGGCTTCAGTTTAAGTGGATCATGGTATAAAATAGTCTGAGAACCTTTGAGGCTCTGATGACAGGGAGCTTCAGTGGAGAGGTATAAATGACTGGTCATCATGCATAGATCACTCTGTTTATTTAAAAGAGCTGGTCAGGCATCTGTCTAAGGCTTTACCTCATGATTCAATGAACTGTGTTGTTCTGTAGCTACAGGTCAGGGGACCAGAGGCTATGGGTCATTCACTGCGGGCTTCAAGACATTCTTGATAAAAATATATTTTATCAAGAATTAACCGAATTATTTATATATATATCAGACTTTTTCCGTGAGAGCTTCTATGTTTTTATACAGTGATGATTGTCTATTTGCAGAGACATGCTTGGAGAAGAATGTCAGTATGGATGATTACATGTTTATTTGTTTTAACTCCCTCCCTCCTCTCTCTCTCCAGGTCAGCACTGAGACAGAAGGACATAATGGCTCTGACCAACCCTATGAATACCATGCCCATGGGCCCATGGAAGATTACTGTGTACGACCAGGAGTACTTCCAGGGAAAACGTATGGAGTTCACCGCCTGCTGCCAAAACATCATGGAGTGTGGCATGGAGAACATCCGATCCCTGAAGGTTGAGTGTGGAGCGTAAGTAGTCCCAAAACTTTTTACATTGGGCACTAACTAATCACTCTCTCTCCTTATTCATCTCTTCTTTCAATTCTCCTTCCATCCATCACTGTCTTTCTTTCCTTGATTTCAATCTCAATATCTCCCTTTTTTTTCTCTTTACCTCTCTCTCCCTACCTTCCTTTGTCTCCCTACATCGTCCTCTCTCTCAATCCATCTCCCTCCATCACTATCTCCCTCTTTCCATCTCCCTTTCTCTCCCTCCCTCTAGTTGGGTGGGTTATGAGCACTCCAGTTTCTGTGGCCAGCAGTTTGTCCTGGAGAAGGGAGACTACCCCCGTTTCGAGGCCTACAGCGGCAGCAACTCCTACCGCATTGAGAGGATGATCTCCTTCAGACCCATCTGCTCCGCTGTGAGTCACTCCACATTCAAATCAAATCAAAATCAAATCAAATTATCAACAGTATCTACAATACATCAAATCACACTGCAATATCTTTACTTTATTACATAATGAACATAACATATTACCATGCCAATGTTACCAGATTATATTTACATTGCATAACATTGTATAACCTTATGATACATTCAATTATCAATAACAATATATGAAATACTATAAGAATGTAAACTGTGTGTTAAAATGTCTCTCTCTTTTCATCCCATCATCCCTCTATTGCTCATCGCTCTCACCATCCCTCCTTTCTCTATCTATCTCCCTCTCTCCATCTCTATCAGAGCCACAAGGAGTCCCGCATAACCATCTATGAGAAGGAGAACATGACTGGTCGCCAGTTTGAGATGTGTGATGACTACCCCTCCCTGCAGGCCATGGGCTGGTTCAACAATGAGGTTGGATCCATGCACATCCAGAGCGGAGCGTAAGTACTAATGCCATGACAGGGACACTGCCACTTCACATTAAATATACCACCACTGCTACTTCTGTACACAATTGCCACCGACTACTACTACTCTACTACTACTTGTACTACCACTACTTGTACACTACCGACACAGACCAATATCTAGTGCTAATAATGATTGCTTCTACAACTCGTGCTACTACTACTGTACATTTCTAGCACAGACCAATCTTTACTCTATAATTGCAAATCTGAAGCTGCTACTCCAGTACTATACTACTGTAGTGATTTTTGCACTTATATTGCCTGCATTATGCTGTCCTATTGCCAAGTTGATCCCCACCGTCATTGCCATTGGCCCACTATGACTCACCTCACAGTAACAGTGTATCTGATTGGCCTGCTCTCTTCTCTCCCTGTAGCTTCGTGTGCTACCAGTTCCCCGGCTACCGTGGCCACCAGTACATCATGGAGTGTGACTGCCACGGAGGAGAGTATAAGTGCTACCGTGAGTTTGGCTCCCACGCCCAGACCCCTCAGATCCAGTCCATCAGGAGGATTCAGCACTGAGCAGGAACCGCTTTCATCCCTCCTCTTCTACTCCTCCTCTCCTTCTTCTTCCTACGGTTCTACTTCCTACTCCTCTTCCCACTCTTCTCTCCCCTCTCCTACACCTCCTCTCCCTTGCCCCTCCCAGTTCCACTAATCAGGCTAGTCCTGGCAGGATTGTGGGCCGGGTCTCAGGTGCTTACTGGCGACGTTACATGTTCATGGCACGAAAAAAAACTGACAAAAAACAAAGACCAATTGAAAGAAAGAAAGACAGATAGAGGGAATAACAGAACTGAGAGAAACAGTAACATGAAAGAATACATCCGCGACTCCTCCCAGAGGCTGGTCGCAGAACTACGAAAACACCTCCGAACCTTTTGCTCTTCTTCATCCACATCATCATCAGCTTATTTTTCTTCATCATCACCATCATCATCACTATTGCCTGTCACTGTCATGGTAAACATTGTATGAGATTGATGAATAAAGTGATCGAGCAAAAGAAAGCGAGACAAGACAATGACTGGCATGTAACTCACACTGTGTTCGTCCTGTCCCTCCCTCACACGCAAGCACGCACGCACGCACACACACATACACACATACATATTGGGGAGAGGGGGGATACAGATGAGGCTTGGCTTGGGAATATTGTACTGCATAGTGTCTTGGTTGAAAGTGGTGGAGCATAAGGATTTATGAGGGGGGCGTGGCAGGAGGTAATGCAATTTGGTTATAAAATGTTATAACTGTGGGGTCACCATGTTATGATTACTTTGATCCGAACATGCTCTGATCTTTTTATTTTTTTAATCCACTTTGGCTATATATAAGTCACAAAACTTAAGGTTATTTGTTCAGACATGTCTGAGTGAAACAAGATATACCCAGTCAAACAGCCATGGAGCTGGGTCAAGTACCCAACATGTAGATTATAACACCCGAGAAATCTATCAACGGGTCTAGTCTACTAAGGGTCCATCCGGATAATGAAGACGCAATGATTGTGTCAGCGCCCAAGAAAACAATGCCTAGTTTGACATAAATTCTTCAACTGCAGTGAGGGAAAAAAGTATGTCAAAAATGTTCTAAATGTATTTGCATTTTAATGAGGGAAATAAGTATTTGACCCCTCTGCAAAACATGGCTTAGTACTTGGTGGCAAAACCCTTGCTGGCAATCACAGAGGTCAGACGTTTCTTGTAGTTGGCCACCAGGTTTGCACACATCTCAGGAGAGATTTTGTCCCACCTCTCTTTGCAGATCTTCTCCAAGTCATTACGGTTTCGAGGCTGACGTTTGGCAACTCAAACCTTCAGCTCCCTCCACAGATTTTCTATGGGATTAACCTCTACGGGCCACGGGGGCAGTATTGAGAATTTTGAAAAAAATATGTGCCCATTTTTAACTGCCTCCTACACCAACTCAGAAGCTAGGATATGCATATTATTAACACATTCGGATAGAAAACACTCTGAATTTTCTAAAACAGTTTGAATGGTGTCTGTAAGTATAACAAAACTCATATTGTAGGCAAAAACCTGTGAAAAATAGATTTAAAAAAATGAGAATTTTGTGACTGTACTATTTAGTGTCATTGTTTTAAAGATACCACAGTGAGAAAGGATTCAGTTCGCAACTCCTACTGCTTCCACTAGATGTCAACGATCTTTAGAAAGTTGTTTGAAGCATCTGTGATGAATACAGACCGAATTAGAATGCTTACAAGTTGACACGTCATCACTTCATTTTTTTGCGCCTGCGCATGAATCTGAGAAGAGTGTCTTTGTCATAATCGTTTATTCTAGACACTTGATAGGTTGTGTGAAAATATTACTGATGTTTACTGATGTTTCACGTTAAAAATGGACCAAAAGATTAATGCTAAACAACGTTTGACATGTTTGAACAAACATAAATAGATTATTTACTAGGTTTTTTTTAGCTTTTCGGCGTGACTTTACACTGCCCACCTCATTTTGTGGGAGCCTACTGAACGCTAACTATTTGGACATAAATTATGAACTTTATCAAAAGAAACCACATTTGTTCTGGACCTGGGATCGCTGGCAGCGCCTTCTGATGGAGATAATCAAAGGTAAGGGGATATTTAGAATGTTATTATCGATATTAGATGATGCTAATGCTAACGGTATAGCTTAGCTTAGCTTATAGCTTAGCTTATGTTGTTAGCATAGTACCCAGTTTATAGCAAAATGTGATTTCCCAGTAAAGTTATTTTGAGATCTGGCCATTCGGTAGCAATTACGAGATGATAATATATTATTCTTTGAATGACAATATTATAATTTACCAATGATTTCGAATAGTAATTCCGTGATTTGTAATGCTGGATTCACTGGGAGCATTCGAGCCGAAAAAAATTCTGAATTTCACCGTGACTGTAAATGCTGTTTTTGGATATAAATATGAACTTGATGGAACTAAAAATGCATGTATTGTCTAACATAATGTCCTATGAGTGTCATCTGATGCAGATTGTCAAAGGTAAGTGCATAATTCTAGCTAGTTTTCTGTCTGTTGATGCCCTTCTTTGAATTGGCTAAACATTACACGCAGCTATTGTCAATGTACTCTCCTCACATAACCTAACTTTATGCATTCTCCGTAAAGCCTCTGAAAATCGGACAGCGTGGTTAGATTTAGGAGATATATCTTTCAAATGGAGGAAAATAGTTGATTATTTGATTATTTGAAATGATTACTCTTGCAGTTTTGAATTCCCCGCCATGGTCACATGACAATGAATCCCAATACCGGGATAAGATCCTGCCCCCTGGCCTCAACAGGTTTTAAGGTCTGGAGACTGGCTAGGCCACTCCAGGACCTTAATGTGCTTCTTCTTGAGCCACTCCTTTGTTGCCTTGGCCGTGTGTTTTGGGTCATTGTCATGCTGGAATACCCATCCACGACCCATTTTCAATGCCCTGGCTGAGGGAAGGAGGTTCTCACCCAAGATTTGACGGTACATGGCCCCGTCCATCGTCCCTTTGATGCGGTGAAGTTGTCCTGTCCCCTTAGCAGAAAAACACCCCCAAAGCATAATGTTTCCACCTTCATGTTTGATGGTGGGAATGGTGTTCTTGAGGTCATAGGCAGCATTCCTCCTCCTCCAAACACAGCGAGTTGACTTGATGCCAAAGAGCTCCATTTTGGTCTCATCTGACCACAACACTTTCACCCAGTTGTCCTCTGAATCATTCAGATGTTCATTGGCAAACTTCAGACGGGAATGTATATGTGCTTTCTTGAGCAGGGGGACCTCGCGGACGCTGCAGGATTTCAGTCCTTCACGGCATAGTGTGTTACCAATTGTTTTCTTGGTGACTATGGTCCCAGCTGCCTTGAGATCATTGACAAGATCCTCCCGTGTAGTTCTGGGCTGATTCCTCATCGTTCTCATGATCATTGCAACTCCACGAGGTGAGATCTTGCATGGAGCCCCAGGCCGAGGGAGATTGACAGTTCTTTTGTGTTTCTTCCATTTGCGAATAATCGCACCAACTGTTGTCACCTTCTCACCAAGCTGCTTGGCGATGGTCTTGTAGCCCATTCCAGCCTTGTGTAGGTCTACAATCTTGTCCCTGACATCCTTGGAGAGCTCTTTGGTCTTGGCCATGGTGGAGAGTTTGGAATCTGATTGATTGATTGCTTCTGTGGACAGGTGTCTTTTATACAGGTAACAAGCTGCGGTTAGGAGCACTCCCTTTATGAGTGTGCTCCTAATCTCAGTTCGTTACCTGTATAAAAGACACCCGGGAGCCAGAAATCTTTCTGATTGAGAGGGGGTCAATACTTATTTCCCTCATTAAAATGCAAATCAATTTATAACATTTTTGACATGCGTTTTTATGGATTTATTTGTTGTTATTCCGTCTCTCACTGTTCAAATAAACCTACCATTAAAATGATAGACTGATAATTTCTTTGTCAGTGGACAAATGTACAAAATCAGCAGGGGATCAAGTACTTTTTTCCCTCACTGTACATCCAGACATGTTGGGGCATGAGTGGAAATGTTCGGATGGTCGTATTGGTGGTGTTTTCATGCCTTCACAGCCTATGCTTACATTTTACTCAATGAAGGCAAGGAATTTTGTAAAACACAAGGTAGATTTTACCTCAAGTGAACGGAGTGTTTTCCAGAATGTGTTTTGTGTGTCTTAGTCAAAAGATATTCCTAATAGAACAGAAATGTATTGAAGGGTTGAAACAGTGTCAGGCTGTCAGATCAGAGTTAATCCTGTCGGATGTTGAAGATCAACTAGAGTGTGACTGTGGGTGGTAACACTGACGTGATATGCCCCTGCACCTATCTATCAGAACAACAGGTTAACCTGTTAGGGCTAGGGGGCAGTATTTACACGGCCGGATAAAAAACGTACCCGATTTAATCTGGTTATTACTACTGCCCAGAAACTAGAATTTGCATATCATTATTGGCTTTGGATAGAAAACACCCTAAAGTTTCTAAAACTGTTTGAATGGTGTCTGTGAGTATAACAGAACTGATATGGCAGGCAAAAACCTGAGAAGATTCTGTACAGGAAGTGCCCTCTCTGACCATTCCTTGAGCTTCTTGACTCTGTTTATTGAAAACTTAGGATCTTTGCTGTTACGTGACACTTCCTATGGCTCCCATAGGCTCTCAGAACCCGGGAAAAAGCTGAATGATGTAATTCCAGCCCCTGGCTGAAAAACATTAGCGCCTTTGGTAAGTGGTCTATCAGAGGACAATGAGCTGAGGCGCGTGCACGAGGCGACCCCATGTTTTTATTTTCTCTCTCTTTGTACTAAAACACGGTTTCCCGGTCAGAATTGTATCGCTTTTTTAACGAGAACAATTGCATAAAAATTGATTTTAAACAGCGGTTGACATGCTTCGAAGTACGGTAATGGAATATTTAGATTTTTTTTGTCACAAAACACGTCGGGCGCATCACCCTTATTTACCCTTCGGATAGTGTCTTAAACGCACAAACAAAACAGAGGATATTTGAACATAACTATGGATTATTTTGAACCAAACCAACATTTGTTATTGAAGTAGAAGTCCTGGGAGTGCATTCTGACGAAGAACAGCAAAGGTAATAACATTTTTCTTATAGTAAATCTGACTTTGGTGAGGGCTAAACTTGGTGGGTGTCTAAATAGCTAGCCCTGTCATGCCGGGCTATCTACTTAGAATATTGCAAAATGTGCTTTCACCGAAAAGCTATTTTAAAATCGGACATAGCGAGTGCATAGAGGAGTTCTGTATCTATAATTCTTAAAATAATTGTTATGTTTTTTGTGAACGTTTATCAAGAGTAATTTAGTAAATTCACCGGAAGTTTGCGGTGGGTATGCTAGTTCTGAACGTCACATGCTAATGTAAAAAGCTGGTTTTTGATATAAATATGAACTTGATTGAACAAAACATGCATGTATTGTATAACATAATGTCCTATGGGTGTCATCTGATGAAGATCATCAAAGGTTAGTGCTGCATTTAGCTGTGGTTTTGTTTTTTGTGACATTATATGCTAGCTTGAAAAATGGGTGTCTGATTATTTCTGGCTGGGTACTCTGCTGACATAATCTAATGTTTTACTTTAGTTGTAAAGCCTTTTTGAAATCGGACAGTGTGGTTAGATTAACGGGAGTCTTGTCTTTAAAATGGTGTTAAATATTTTTAAAAATACTCATCATAAAAGTTGACAAAATATATAACAATTATTTTAAGAATTATAGATAGACTACCCCTGGATGCAACAGCTGTGTCAGATTTTAAAATAGCTTTACGGAGAATGCACATTTTTCAATATTCTGAGTACATAGCTCAGCCATCACGGTGAGCTATTCAGACACCCGCCAAGTTCGCGGCAACCTAAACTCAGAATTAGTATTAGAAATATCCTCTTACCTTTGCTGATCTTCGTCAGAATGCACTCCCAGGACCGCTACTTCCACAAGAAATGTTGTTTTTGTTCCAAATAATCCATATTATGTACAAATACCTCCGTTTTGTTCGTGCGTACAGATCACTTATCCAAAGGCATAACACGCGAGCGCAGAACCAGAGACAAAGTCTAAATGTTCCATTACCGTACTTAGAAGCATGTCAAACGCTGTTTAAAATCAATCTTTATGCTATTTTTCATGTAAAATTGTGATAATATTCCAACCGGACAATAGCGTATTCATTCAAGAAGAAAATAAAAGGAGGGGCACGCTCGCGGGACCGAGCATATCCAATCCCTTTGTTGCCAGGCAGACCACTCAATAACTGAGCTCCTATAATCTGCCCAGTGATAGGAGAAGGCTCAAACCACTTTCTGAAGGCTTTAGACAGCCAATGGAAGCCTTGGGAAGTGCAACGTCCCCCACAGACACTGTAGCTTCGATAGAGAATCAAAAGAAGAACTACAATTCTCAGACTTTCCACTTCCTGCTTAGATTTATCTCAGGTTTTTGGCTGCCATATGAGTTATGTTATACTCACAGACACCATTCAAACAGTGTTAGAAACTTCAGAGTGTTTTCTATCCAAATCTACTAATAATATGCATATTCTAGTTTCTGGGCCAGAGTAGTAACCTGTTTATATTGGGTATGTTTTTTAATCCGGCCGTGAAAATACTGCCCCCTAGCCCAGACAGGTTAAGACATGAAGGTCAGTCAATACATTTCAAGAAAGTTTCTTCAAGTGCAGTCGCAAAGACAATCAAGCACTATGATGAAACTGGCTCTCATGAGTACTGCCACAGGAAAGGAAGACCCAGAGTTACCTCTGCAGCAGAAGATAAGTTCATTAGAGTTACCAGTCTCAGAAATTGCATCCCAAATAAATGCTTCACAGAGTTCAAGTAACAGACACATCTCAACATCAACTGTTCAGACGAGACTGCGTGAATCAGATCTTCATGGTCAAAATGTTGCAAAGAAACCATTACTAAAGGACACTAATAAGAAGAGACTTGTTTGGGTCAAGAAACACGAGCAATGGCCATTAGACCGGTGGAAATCTGTCCTTTGGTCCAAATTTTAGATTTTTGGTTCCAACTGACGGATGAACGGATGATCTCCGCATGTGTGGTTCCCACCGTGAAGCATGGAGGAGGAGGTGTGATGGTGTGGGGGTGCTTTGCTGGTGACACGGTTTGTAATTTATTTAGAATTCAAGGAACACTTAACCAGCATGGCTACCACAGCATTCTGCAGCGATACGACTTCCTATCTGGTTTGCGCTTAGTGGGACTATCATTTGTTTTCAACACAACAATGACCCAACAGACCAACAGGCTTTGTACGGTCTATTTGACCAAGAAGGAGAGTGATGGAGTGCTGTATCTGATGACCTGGCCTCCATAATCATACGACCTCAACACAATTGAGATGGTTTGGGATGAGTTGGAGTGCAGAGTGAAGGAAAAACAGTCAAGAAGTGCTCATTATATGTGTGAACTCCTTCAAGACTGTTGGAAAAGCATTCCAGGTAAAGCTGGTTGAGAAAATGCCAAGAATCTGGGATTAAGTGTGCAAAGCTGTTATCAAGGCAAAGGGTGGCTACTTTGAACAATCTCAAATATAAAATGCATTTTGATTTGTTTAACACTTCTTTAGTTACTACGTGGTTCCATATGTGTTATTTCATAGTTCTGATGTCTTCACTATTATTCTACAATGTAGAAAATATAAAAAATAAAGTAGGTGACCAAACTTTTGACTATGTAACAGATCTCTGCATGTTAAAAATGCAGGGTAATGAAACTGTGGATGTAGACAATATGCAGGGTAATGAAACTGTGGATGTTGGCAATGTTTCTAAAATGGTAACTGATTTTATACTCGAATGAAATCTAAATGCATGTGTGTCTTTTCTGAAATTCTTAGACATCAAGTAATGGATGATAAACGTGCATCACTTATGAAAGTTATTTACTACAACCCCTCAAACCCCAATATATATTTGGAAAATAAACACTGAAACGATCATATTTAGATCATATTAATCGGGAGGAATGGATCAGCGCAGGATAGTTACACATTGCATCATCAGGTCCCTATTCATTTTAAAAGAAATAGTTATTGATCAAATCAAATCAAATTGTATTAGTCACTTGCTCCAAATACAATAGGTGTAGACCTTACAGTGAAATGCTTACTTACAAGTGCCTAACCAACAATGCAGTTTAACAAAAAAGAAATAAGAAAAAAATAATGTAAAAGGAACAAGTAATTAAGAGCAGCAGTAAAATAACAAATAGCGAGACTATATACAGGGGGTACTGATACAGAGTCAATGTGCGGGGGCACCGGATAGTCGAGGTAATATGTACATGTAGGTAGAGTTATTAAAGTGACTATGCATAGATAATAACAGAGAGTAGCAGCAAGAGGGGTGGGCAATGCAAATTGTCTGGGTAGCCATTTGATTAGATGTTCAGGAGTCTTATGGCTTGGGGGTAAAAGCTGTTTAGAAGCCTCATGGACCTAGGCTTAGAGCTCCGGTACCGCTTGCCGTGCGGTAGCAGAGAGAACAGTATATAACTAGGGTGGCTGGAGTCTTTGACAATTTTTAGGGCCTTCCTCTGACACCGCCTGGTGTAGAGGTCCTGGATGGCAGGAAGCTTGGCCCCAGTGATGTACTGGGCCATACGCACTACCCTCTGTACTGCCTTGCGGTCGGAGGCCGAGCAGTTGCTATACCAGGCAGTGATGCAACCAGTCAGGATGCTCTCGGACCTTTTGAGGATCTGAAAACCCATGCCAAGTCTTTTCAGTCTCCTGAGGGGGAATAGGTTTTGTATTCTTCATGACTGCCTTGGTGTGCTTGCACCATGTTAGTTTGTTGGTGATGTGGACACCAAGGTACTTGAAGCTCTCAATCTGCTCCACTACAGCCCCGTCGATGAGAATTGGGGCGTGCTTGGTCCTCCTTTTCCTGTAGTCCACAATCATCTCCTTTGTCTTGATCACGTTGAGGGAGAGGTTGTTGTCCTGGCACGACACAATATAAACTCACAATTTTAATTGGATTTGTTTGACATCAGTGCATATTGTCACGGCCCCTCCTCTGCAGTGCAGAGGCGGTTCCTCCTGCAGGCAGAGGAGGGTCGTTAGTGATTGGAGCCACCTGGGCTCAGGGTATTTAAACTGCTTCACGAACCACTCTTCTCTCTCTCTCTTTCAGCTCCTCCAGGTATGATCCTGTTTTGTTTGTTCCTTTGTAGTTTTACGTAGTTTCCACTCAGTCATATTCACACACACAGATTCATGCATCCCTGCACTTTACATACACCCTACATTATGACATTTCCACACCTCATTCCTTTTTCTTTGTTTAAAGTTCATCGTTTTTGGTTTATTATAAAGAAACTTTTGATTGGCCTATACATGTTGTTCGTGTCCCCTCATTTTTGCCAAAGGCTATGAGCTGGCCTGTGACAAGTGGGGGCTCGTCCGTAAGATAAAGTTAATTGTACTTTAGTCTTACTTTAGTATTTTAGTTTTGTCTAGATTGTCTTTGCTTTATTATTGATATGTTTGTTTATTTGTAATTTGGCTTATTTGACTATTGTTTTATAGTTAATTTGGGTTAGTTTAGTTCAGATTGCCACATTTTGTTTGAGGGGATGTTTTGGTTGGGCCAATATTTTTGAAGAGAGCGTTGAGAGCCATGTGTTATTTTGGTTCAGTTAGCTTGGTAGCTAAATTTTGTTAGCAATTCACTCTGGGTTTTTCTGTTTTTTTGTTCATGTGGGAGTCCTCTCCTGTTCAGGCTTATCAGCGAGTGTCAGTAGGAGGCTCGTGGTGTTTTTGTTTTAGGTGGCAGTGAACGTGGGTAGAGCTTCCCTTTTCCTTTTCCCTTACATCGGCTCGGGAGCACCTCCATGGTTATGGGGGGGCCGCCAGTTCTGGTTTTCTTTTCCACTCCACTGGTTTTGTTACATTTACATTTACATTTACATCATTTAGCAGACGCTCTTATCCAGAGCGACTTACAGTAGTGAATGCATACATTTCATACAATTTCATACATTTTTTCATTTTTTTTCTTTTTTTTTTCTGTGCTGGCCCCCCGTGGGAATCGAACCCACAACCCTGGTGTTACAAACACCATGCTCTACCAACTGAGCTACAGGGAAGTGCATAAAACCCCCCCACATGTGACTGCACGAAGACCAATGCCAGTTAGTTAGTTGTTTTTGGAGGATAGTGGGGTGTGGCTCCTGTCCTTGAACCCAGACTGACGGCAGGTGAGTTGTGTATTTTTTTTTAGCATTTGTAATAGTTGTATTGGTAAGGAAAATGTCTTCCATTCTGAGTAGTTTTGTTCAAGCTCCTTCAGAGGTAGCCTTAGAGTTGTGTACTAAGGAGCAGTTAATTGAAATTGCTGAACATTATCAGATTGAGATTGTTGCAAAAAAAATTAAAGAGACTTAAAGCTAAATTAAAGTAGGGTCTTAGGGAAATAGGTGTTTTTGGGGGTCAGTCTGCTAGTAGTGAGGGTACAAGTTTTCAGTCTAGCCCTTCATTAACTTTTGAGCAGCAGAGGGAGCTGTTGCAAATGCAGTTGGAGATAGCATTTCTCAATCGCGCTAATAGACCAGAAGGACTACCACAGTTTGTTTCACAGAATCTTCGTTTGTTGCCTAAATTTGATGAGTCAGATCCAGACACATACTTTGCTTTATTTGAGCGTATTGCGGAAGCTAGAGCTTGGTCAGATTTGGACATGACTATGTTGTTGCAATGTGTACTTACAGGTAAAGCACGTGAGGCTTTTGCAGCACTGAGTGTAGCTGACAGTAAAGTGTATGCTAAAGTTAAATCAGCAGTTCTGAAGGTTTACGAACTTGTGCTAGAGGCATATCGTCAACGTTTTCGTTACAGGAAAAAGTTAGATTCACAAACCTATTCTGAGTTTGTTCGTGATTTGACTACTGCATTTAATCGTTAGTGTACAGCTTCTGAAGTTAGTACTTTTGAGGGTCTGTCTAATTTGATTGTGTTAGAACAGTTAAATTCTGTGTGTGACCAGGTTGCTACATACATGAATGAACGTAAAGTTAAGTCTCCCAGTGATGCAGTAGTCCTTGCAGACGAGTACAGGCTAACACATAAAAGCCATTTTGAGTCAAACAGTGACATGTACCATAAAAATAACTTTACTTCTAGGAATAGTAGGTCACCTTTTTTTGGAGCTTTTTTCCAAAGGCCTCAGCAGAAGTTTGGGTCTGGAGGACTTAAAGCACCGATTAATGCTAATACCTGTCGCTACTGTTTAGTTGAAAGACATTGGAAGAAAGATTGTCCTCTACTTAAATCAAAAAAGTCAGGTCAAGTTAAACCTGCTGTGATAGCAGCTCCTGTTTCAGCCTCTGACCACCAGGGTGAGCTTTTTCAGCCACTAGTTGAGTTTGATTCTCAGTCTTCCCACTGTGATTTTTCAGCCTTTATTTCAGATGGTGTAGTGTCCCTGGTTGATGGCAACCAAAATGTTTCAATCAAGATCTTAAGAGACACTGGAGCTTGTTTTGCTGTTCTCTAAGGAGTCTGATACTGGCAGTTGTGTAATGGTACGTGGTATGGGTTTAGTTCCATTCTCTTCTCCTTTACATGAAGTTACCCTAAAATGTGGTCTGGTAGAGGGTGATGTAGATGTTGGGGTTAGACCCCAGTTGCCAGTAGAGGGAGTCCACATGATTTTGGGGAATGACTTGGCAGGTAGTAAGGTGTGGGCAGATGGCAAACTAAACATCTTTAAGAAGCAACCTTCATTTCGTAATATGGTTGAGAGTAAGCCAGAAAGTCTTGAGTTGCCAGTCAAACTCCAGACAGAACAGTTGACTAGTTCTAGAGATTCATTGATGGCTGAGCAAAAGGCCGATACTACCTTGGCTGATCTGTTTGATACAGTTGTTCCTGATTCAGTGGTGAGGAATAGTGCTCAGTGTTATTTTCTTCTTGATGGGCTGTTGGTTAGGAAATGGGTTCCACACTATGATCAGGGTCTAGGAGAACCAGTCATTCAAATAGTTGTACCTACTACTTTGCGAAATAGTGTTGCAAACTTCACATGGTGATGTGCCAGGTCATATCGGTGTTCGTAAAACTTATGATTGCATACTCCATAATTTTTTTCTGGCCACGTTTAAAGCGGGATGCAGCTCAGTTTATTAAAACTTGTCATGCGTGTCAGCGCACAAGCAAGCCAAACCAGGTTGTAAAGCCAGCACCTTTGTATCCAATACCAGCCGTAGGGCAACCTTTTGAGCATCTTTTTATCGATTGTGTTGGGCCTTTACCACGGTCCAAGTCAGGTCATAGCTACTTATTAACTGTTATGTGTCAAGCAACTAGATATCCGGCAGCTTTTTCCTTGCGTACCATAACTTAAAAATCAGTAGTTAAAGCGTTAACTCAATTTATTTCAACATTTGGGATTCCAAAAATCATCCAGTCAGATCAGGGGTCTAACTTTACCTCTCATTTATTTGCTCAGGTTCTCAAACGGCTTAAAGTTAAACACAATAAGTCTACTGCGTTCCATGCTCAGAGTCAGGGAGCTTTGAAACGTTTTCATCAAACTTTAAAATCCTTGCTTCGTGCATACTGTACAGAACTGTCTGCAGATTGGGAGGAGGGGTTACCTTGGCTATTACTAGCTGCTCGTGAAGTAGTGCAGGAAAGCACAGGGTTTATCCCAAATGACTTAGTGTTTGGTCATAAGGCGTGTGGGCCTATAGCAGTGCTGCAGGATGGTTGTTTGCCTGAGGAACCCCCTCGGAACCTTATTGACTATGTAAATGAGTTTTAGGCTGAAGTTGTATAGGGCTGGTGAACTGGCAAAAGAAAAACTAAAATGATCTCAACAGAAAATTAAACTGAAATATGACAGACAGGCTGAGCTGTGTGAGTTTAGTCCCGGTGATCGTGTACTTGCTTTTCTACCTCTTGTAAGTTCACATTTTCAGGCAAAATACTGTGGTCCTTTCACTGTGTTGTGCAAAGTGTCAGATTTGAACTATCTTATTGAAACCCCTGGTCATAGGAAGTCCTCTAAATTATGCCATGTGAACCTGTTAAAATGTTATCACTCCTGTGATCTAAGCACAGTGGAAGGCACTCCAGCGGTGAGGTCAGCGTTGACTGCTGCTCCAGTCACTGCATCTTGTGGCTTTAACGTTGGAGGGGGGAGAAGAGGAGGTAGTTAGGGTTTCGGATGAGGTCTTACAAGGTCGGTTGAAAAACTCCCAGACTTTGCAAAACCTTGGTTTTGGTAGATCATTTAGACTCTGAGAAACGTGATGAATTGGTAGCACTTATTAGAAACGACCCTGTTTTGGTTTCTGACACTCTATCGCAAGCCCACTTAATTGAGCATGACATAGACATCGGAGATGCTAAGCCTATCAAACAGATTTTATCGTGTATCTGAGGAGAAGAGACTGCAATTGGAAGCAGAGGTGCAGTGTATGTTGGACAATGGTATTGCGGAGCCATGTTGTTAAAATTGGGCTTAACCCTGTCTTCTGGTCAAAAAGTCTGATTCCACTTTCAGACATTGCACTGATTATAGAAAAGTTAACAATGTTACTAAAGCAGACTTTTACCCTCTTCCTAGGATGGACTGTATTGATCAAGTTGGGTCAGCAAAGTATGTTAGCAAATTTGATCTTTTAAAGGGATATTGGTAAGTACCCCTTACCAAAAGAGCTTGTGAGATTGCTGCCTTTATAACTCCATCTGGTTTGTTCTCTTATTAGTTTTTGGTTTATAATAAAGAACCTTTTTGATTGGCCTATACCTGTTCGTGTCCCCTCATTTTTGCCACAGGCTATGAGCCGGCCTGTGACAATATGCTAAAGAAAATGATAACAACAAATTAATGTTAACCTGTAAAGATATTTTAAGTGGTCTGGAGGTAAAGAGTGCTTTTAATTCCGTATTAAAAGAAGGATCTGATAAAATTCCAATGTACAAAGGAAAGGAATATTTTTATTCACATTTGAACATCTATTGAAGAAATATGACATTCTAGTTGTCACTTTCTTGAGGTAATCTGAAGAGATTTCACCCCATGCTTCCCAAAGCACCTCCCTCAAGTTGAATTGGCTTGATGGGTACAGCTTACATACCATACAGTCAAGCTGCTCCCACAACAGATCAATAGGGTTGAGATCCGGTGACTGTGCTGACCCCTCCTCTGTCCAGTGTCTGTGTTATTTTGACCATCTTAATCGTTTCTTTTTATTGGCAAGTCTGAGATATGGCTTTTTCTTTGCAACTCTGCCTAGAAGGACAGCATCCCAGAGTCGCCTCTTCACTGTTGATGTTGAGACTCGTGTTTTGCGGGTACTATTTAACCTCTCTAGGGTATGTTGGACGAAATCGTCCCACCTACTCAACAGCCAGTGGAATCCCGTGGCGCGATATTCAAATACCTTAGAAATGCTATTACTTCAGTTTCTCAAACATATGACTATTTTACACCATTTTAAAGACAAGACTCTCGTTAATCTAACCACACTGTCCGATTTCAAAAAGGCTTTACAATGAAAGCAAAACATTAGATTATGTCAGCAGAGTACCCAGCCAGAAATAATCAGACACCCATTTTTCAAGCTAGCATATAATGTCACATAAACCCAAACCACAGCTAAATGCAGCACTAACCTTTGATCTTCATCAGATGATATTCCTAGGACATTATGTTATACAATACATGCATGTTTTGTTCAATCAAGTTCATATTTATATCAAAAACCAGCTTTTTATATTAGCATGTGACGTTCAGAACTAGCATACCCACCGCAAACTTCTGGTAAATTTACTAAATTACTCACGATAAACGTTCACAAAAAACATAACAATTATTTTAAGAATTATAGATCCAGAACTCCTTTATGCAATCGCGGTGTCCGATTTTTAAAATAGCTTTTCGGCAAAAGCACATTTTGCAATATTCTGAGTAGATAGCTCGCCATCACAGGCTAGCTATTTTGACACCCACCAAGTTTGGCACTCGCCAAACTCAGAATTACTATTAGAAAAATTGGATTACCTTTGCTGTTCTTCGTCAGAATGCACTCCCAGGACTTCTACTTCAATAACAAATGTTGGTTTGGTTCAAAATAATCCATAGTTATGTTCAAATATTCTCTGTTTTGTTCGTGCATTCAAGACACTATCCGAAGGGTGACGCGCCCGACGTGTTTCGTGACACAAAATTTCTAAATATTCCATTACCGTACTTCGAAGCATGTCACCCGCTGTTTAAAATCAATTTTTATGCGATTTTTCTCGTTAAAAAAAGCGATAATATGCCGACCGGGAAACCCTGTTTTCGTTCAAAGACAAAAAATCTAAAATGGACTCTTCTCGTGCACGCGCGCCCCAGTCTCATTGTTCTCTGATCGACCACTATCCAAATGCGCTACTGTTTTTCAGCAATGGGCTGCAAAGTCATCATTCAACGTTCTGCCGCCTTCTGAGAGCCTATGGGAGCCGTAGGAAGTGTCACGTTACAGCAGAGATCCTCAGTTTTCAATAAAGAGAGTGTAGAAGGCCAAGAAATGGTCAGAGAGGGCACATCCTGTAGGGAATCTTCTCAGGTTTTTGCCTGCCATATGAGTTCTGTTATACTCAGACACCATTCAAACAGTTTTAGAAACTTTAGGGTGTTTTCTATCCAAATCAAACAATTATATGCATATTCTAGTTTCTGGGCAGTAGTAATAACCAGATTACATCGGGTACGTTTTTTATCCGGCCGTGCAAATACTGCCCCCTACCCTAAAGAGATTAATGAAGCTGTCAGTTGAGGACTTGTGAGGCGTCTGTTTCTCAAACTAGACACTCTAACGTACATGTCCTCTTGCTCAGCTGTGCACTGGGGCCTCCCACTCCTCTTTCTATTCTGGTTAGAGCCAGTTTGCGCTGTTCTTTTAAGGGAGTAGTACACAGCGTTGTATGAGATCTTCAGTTTCTTGGCAATTTCTCACATGGAATAGCCTTCATTTTTCAGAACAAGGATAGACTGGAGTTTCAGAAGGAATGTTCTTTGTTTCTGGCCATTTTGAGTCTGTAATCGAACCCACAAATGCTAATGCTCCAGATACTCATCTAGTCTAAAGAAGGCCCATTTTAATGCTTCTTTAATCAGAAGAACAGTTTTCTGCTGTGCTAACCTAATTGCAAAAGGTTTTTCTAATGATCAATTAGCCGTTTAAAATTATAAACTTGGAATAGCTAACACAACATGCCATTGGAACACAGGAGTGATGGTTGCTGATAATGGGCCTCTGTATGCCTATATAGATATTCCATGAAATCAGCCGTTTCCAGCTACAATAGTCATTTACAACATTAACAATGTCTATACTGTATTTCTGATCAATTTGATGCTATTTTAATGGACAATTTTTTTTTTTTTTCAAAATCAAGGACATTTCTAAATGACCCCAAACTTTTGAACAGTAGCATATATAAAATGTGGTCTTTACTACCAAATCCCATAAAAACGCATTGAATAACACATTCATGAATGACAAAAAAGACAGTCAATTTTTTTTATAAGGAATAAGGTTTTGAAGTGTCTGTCCGACATCTTGAAGATATTGAATAAGAAATCTCAGGATTTTTTTATTTAAAAAAAATATATATACATTTCACTTTCATTTAACCAGGTAGGCCAGTTGAGAACAAGTTCTCATTTACAACTGCGACCTGTCCAAGATAAAGCAAAGCAGTGCGACACAGAGTTACACATGGAATAAACAAATATAGTCAACACAATAGATATATATACACTGTGTGCAAATGAGGTAAGATTAGGGAGTTAAGGCAATAAATTGGCCGTAGTGACGAAGTAATTACAATTTAGCAATTAAACACTGGAGTTATAGATGTGCAGAAGATGAATGTGCAAATAGAGTTACTGGGGTGCAAAGGAGAGAGAAAAAAAAAGAATATGGGAATGAGGTAGTTGGATGGGCTATTTACAAATGGGCTGTGTACAGATGCAATGATCTGTGAGCTGCTCTGACAGCTGATGCTTAAAGTTAGTGAGGGAGATATGACACCTCAGCTTCAGTGATTTTTGCAATTCGTTCCTGTCACTGGCAGCAGAGAACTGGAAGAAAATGTGGCCAAAGGAGGAATAGGCTTTGGGGATGACCATTGAAATATACCTGCTGGAGCGCGTGCTATGGGTGGGTGCTGCTTTAGTGACCAGTGAGCTGAGATAAGGCAGGGCTTTACCTAGCAAAGACTTATAGATGACCTGGAGCCAGTGGGTTTGGCGCCGAATATGAAGCGAGAGCCAGCCAACGAGAGCATACAGGTCGCAGTGGTGAGTAGTATATGGGGCTTTGGTGACAAAACAGATGACAAAGTGATAGACTGCATCCAATTTTCTGACTAGAGTGTTGGAGGCTATTTTGTAAATGACATCGCCGAAGTCAAGGATCAGTAGGATAGTCAGTTTTACAAGGGTATGTTCGGCTGCATGAGTGAAGGATGCTTTGTTTCAATATAGGAAGCCGATTCTAGATTTCATTTTGGATTGTAGATGCTTAATGTGAGTCTGGAAGGAGAGTTTACAGACACCTAGTTATTTGTAATTGCCCACACATTCTAAGTCAGAACCGTCAGGTACAGGCAGCGATCGGTTGAAGAGCAAGCATTTAGTTTTACTTGCATTTAAGAGCAGTTGGAGGCCACGGAAGGAGAGTTGTATGGCATTGAAGCTGGTCTGGAGGTTAGTTAACAGTGTCCAAAGAAGGGCCAGAAGTATACAGAATGGTGTTGTCTGCATAGAGGTGGATCAGAGAATCATTAGCAGCAAAAGCGACATCATTGATGTATACAGAGAAAAGAGTCGGCCCGAGAATTGAAACCTGTGGCACCCCATAGAGACTGCCAGAGGTCCGGACAACAGGCCCTCCGATTTGACACACCGAACTCTATGAGAGAAGTAGTTGGTGAACCAGGCGAGTCAGTCATTTGAGAAACCAAAGCTTTTGAGTCTGCCGATAAGAATACGGTGATTGACAGTGTCGAAAGCCTTGGCCAGGTCGATGAATACGGCTGCACAGTATTGTCTTTTTCGATGGCGGTTATGATATCGTTTAGGACCTTGAGCATGGCTGAGGTGCACCCATGACAAGCTCGGAAACCAGATTGCATAGCGGAGAAGGTCCGGTGGGATTCGAAATGGTCGGTGATCTGTTTGTTAACTTGGCGTTCGAAGACCTTAGAAAGGCAGGATATGATAGATATAGGTCTGTAAAAGTTTGGGTCTAGAGTGTGTCCCCCCTTTGAATAGAGGGATGATCGCGGCAGATATCCAATCTTTGGGGATCTCGGACGATACGAAAGAGTTGTTGAACAGGCTAGTATTAGGGGTTGCAACAATTGTGGCTGATAATTTTAGAGAGGGTCCAGATCGTCTAGCCCAGCTGATTAGTAGGGGTCCAGATTTTGCAACTCTTTCAGAACATCAGCTATCTGGATTTGGGTGAAGGAGAAATTGGGGAGGTTTGGGCAAGTTCCTGTGGGGGGTGCAGGGCTGTTGAACGGGGTAGGTGTAGCCAGTGGGAAAGCATGGCCAGCCGTAGAAAAATGCTTATTGAAATTCTCTATCGTGGATTAATCGGTGGTGAGTGTTTCCTAACCTCAGTGCAGTGGGCAGCTCGGAGAAGGTGCTCTTATTCTCCATGGATGTCACGCTTGTCGTTAGAAATGGAGGACCAAAACGCAGCAGGGACATGTATACTCATCTTCTTTATTTACGGGAAAAGAAGGAAAAAACCAAACAAACACGTATACAAAAATAACAAAACGATGAACGACAAAATAACAGTCTTGAAGGCAACACAGCAATCCAAGAACAATCTCCCACAAATACACAGACAAACACACCCAACTAATATAGGACTTCCAATCAAAGGCAACACCAAACAGCTGCCTTCAATTGGAAGTCCACCCCAATTAACTCAACATAGAAACACACTTACTAGACTACACATACAAATACATAAACATAGACCATAACTCAAAACCCGGAAATAATAAATCAAACGCCCTCCTAACTAACACACCACCCTGAACCACATAAAACAAATACCCTCTGCCACGTCCTGACCAAACTACAATAACAATTAACCCTTATACTGGCCAGGACGTGACAATGGACTTTACAGTGTCCCAGAACTTTTTGGAGTTTATGCTAAAGGATGCAAATTGCTTTCCTAACTGCCTCTGTATATTGGTTCCTAATTTCCCTGAAAAGTTGCATATCGCGGGGGATATTCGATGCTAATGCAGTACGCCACAGGATGTTTTTGTGCTGGTCAAGGGCAGTGAGGTCTGGAGTGAACCAAGGGCTATATCTGTTCCTGGTTCAACATTTTTTTGAATGGGGCATGCTTATTTAAGATGGTGAGGAAAGCACTTTTAAAGAATAACCTGGCATCCTCCACTGACGGATTGAGGTCAATATCCTTTCAGGATATCCGGGCCAGGTCGATTTAAAATGGCCTGCTCGCAGAAGTGTTTTAGGAGCGTTTGACAGTGATGAGGGGTGGTCGTTTGACCGCAGACTCATTACGGACGCAGACAATGAGGCAGTGATCGCTGAGATCCTGGTTGAAGACAGCAGAGGTGTATTTAGAGGGCAGGTTGGTCAGGATGAAATCTATGAGGGTGCCCGTGTTTACAGATTTGGGGTTGTACCTGGTAGGTTCACTGATAATTTGTGTAAGATTGAGGGCATCTAGCTTAGATTGTAGGGCGGCCGGGGTGTTAAGCACGGGGGGCACAGCTGGGGGCAGAAGGTGGCCTATAACAAGCGGCAACGATGAGACTTGTTTCTGGAAAGGTGGATTTTTAGAAGTAGAAGCTCGAATTGTTTGGACACAGACCTGGATAGTATGACAGAACTCTGCAGGCTATCTCTGCAGTAGATTGCAACTCTGCCCCCTTTGGCAGTTCTATCTTGTCGGAAAATGTTATAGTTAGGGCTGGAAATTTCAGGAATATATATATTTATATTAAAATATATATATATTTGACCACATATTTAACCCCTTTTTTGGGTAGGCACAAGATTACCTCCATACTTTCAATTATTTTATGAAAATGTCCGGGTTACCTTCAGACGAGTCCCTTGACACTTGTGGGATTCGTAGAGCAAAACGGAGAACACCATTGTCTTTGTGAGAATCTGATGTTTCCAGTGGGGTCCCATTAGCTTGTAACCCCAAACGCTTTGTGTGAAGACTTATTTTCAGGACGTCTCAAACACCGCTGTCTGTAGCTCAGCCACCATCCACTGCAGCTGCGGAAGGCCACCATAGTTGGATGCGATGGATTGAGACACAGCTCATGCAAAAAAACGATCTCTAGCTTAAATTGACGGATTTTGATGGGGATTTTTTTACGTTACTGAGATTGACGCACCGGTGCGTCAATAGACTCTAGGGGGTTAATGGATGTCTCTACAGACATAATCGATTATCAAAGAGTTGGGGATTGTTTTGTACCATTGTTAAGATGTGTGTGTGTGTGTGTGTGTGTGTATATATAAGCGGTGAAAACAACGATGTGGTCACAGTGATTTATGACAAGTCACAATTACGTACCTGTGAGCAAGAGACATTTTAAAGACATTTGCATTGAAATTAAATCAGACCAACATTTTTACTAAGGAAAGTATACTGAACAAAAATAAACACAACACTAAACAAATTCAAAGATTTTACTGAATTAGTTTATAAGGAATTCAGTCCATTGAAATAAAGTCATTAGGCCCTAATCAATGGATTTCACATGACTGAGAATACAGATACCCAGTGGTCATCAAAAACCAGCTTTTTACATTAGCATGTGACGTTCAGAAAAAGCATACCCCCGCAAACTTCCGGGGAATTTACTAACAGTTTGCTAAATTACTCACGATAAACGTTCACAAAAAGCATAACAATTATTTTAAGAATTATAGATACATTACTCCTCTATGCACTCGATATGTCCGATTTTAAAATAGCTTTTCGGATGAAGCACATTTTGCAATATTCTAAGTACATAGCCCAGCCATCACGGGCTAGCTATTTAGACACCCGGCAAGATTAGCCTTCACCAAAATCACATTTCCTATAAGAAAAATGTTATTACCTTTCCTGTTCTTCGTCAGAATGCACTCCCAGGACTTCTACTTCAATAACAAATGTAGGTTTGGTCCCAAATAATCCATCGTTATGTTCCATCAACGACGTTTTGTTCTTGCGTTCTAGACACTATCAGAATACTAAATCACGGTCACGAGCATGGCGCATGGCGTGACAAAAAATGTCTAAATACTCCATTACCGTACTTCGAAGCATGTCAACCGCTGTTTAAAATCAATTTTTATGCCATTTATCTCGTAGAAAAGCGATAATATTCCGACCGGGAATCTGCAATAAGCTAAACAGCCGAATGAAATTTCTCCACGGGGGCGAATCAGGCACGCGCCTCATTGCATTGTCACCTAATGGGACACTTGGAAAAGGCGATAATCTGTTTCAGCCTGAGGCCGCCTCGTCATCATTCCTGTTTTTCCCGGGCTCTGAGAGCCTATTGGAGCCCTAGGAATTGTCACGTTACAGATAAGATCCTTACTCTTCAATAAACAGAGGCAAGAAGAACGACTCCTTGTCAGACAGGCCACTTCCTGCATGAAACCTTCTCAGATTTTTGCCTGCCATAGGAGTTCTGTTATACTCACAGACACCATTCAAACAGTTTTAGAAACTTTAGGGTGTTTTCTATCCAAACCTGAACAATAATATGCATATTCTAGCTTCTGAGTTGGTGTAGGAGGCAGTTAAAAATGGGCACATATTTTTTCCAAAATTCTCAATACTGCCCCCTAGCCCAAACAGGTTAAAGTACTGGCACACAGCTTGGACACCCATGCATACCCCACAAGACATGCCACCAGAGGTCTCTTCACAATCCCCATGTCCAGAACAGACTATGGGAGGCGCAAAATACTACATAGAGCCATGACTCCATGGAACTGATGCAAGTAGTGGAATCCAATTAAGAAAACGGATAGAAATACACCTATGGAACAGTGAGTACTGTGAAGAGACACACATTCAGACACACAAACGCTATACACACGTACAGTGTAATATTGTTGTATGGTGGAATTATACATTTTGTTTTGTAGTGGTGTAATAATGTTATATGATGTACTGTTTTATATTTTGTTTTATATGTAATATATTAAGTGACTTAATGTGTTTGGACCCCAGCAGCTAATGGGGATCCCTAATACATACAAATACAAACACTGCCTGGAAATAATCGTTTTTTGCATGGACATTGCCATTGACTTCCACCATTTTAAAGTAGTCAACTGGGTGGGACTTCCTATGGGTTTAGGAAGGATCACACAATTACATCCAGGTCATCGGGGGGGGATCTGCCAAGGAATTATACTTGTGAGCAAATATTCCATAACTGCAGGTGAAAGTAAATCAGCAACCTTGGCTTCATACCTGTTCAAACAACACACTCCAGGTGGCAGTATGCACCCTTTAAGTGTGTTTACCAACTCAACTAGTATAATAAGAAAATTGACTTCTTCAAAATGAAGATGACCTCAATGGCACTGCCCAATGGGATACAAAGATGTGATGTTTAACTAAGCCCATGTGAGGAACCCTCCATATACAGCACAGTGTCCTCCAGTGGTTGTTTACAAAACAACTTGCATGAAATTAAAGCTTTGATTGCCCCAGTTGAATATCAACTCCTGCCTCCCACTCTTAGTATAGTATAGCCCTACCTCTCAGACAGGGCTTGATGGCCCCTTGTAGAGCTGAAAACAACTGAATGTGTGTAAGCAATATGGCAAGCAACTCTGTCCAACCCACGAAAGCCTGCCTGCCTAACCCATGACAGTTTCCACCATGGGGAGACAGTCAGACACTCTGACCATTACAGACACACTGACACTGACCATTACAGACACACTGAACTGATTGACAACATGACATCCGTGTTGGATCTATAATGCCTTGAAACACCAATGAAATCTCTGCAGTGGTTTCCTTCTGTCTGTCTCATGGTGTAACCTGACTCCACTGCTCCAGAGAGACCCCCTTCACCCTGCGGACCAGAATGCAACCTGGCTATATTTAAACTGCCCTAGTCAATGTCGTAATTAATTTTCAGGACTGTAACGCATGCAGGGATGACTGACTGACTAACCGACCGTCTGTATGACTGACGGTCTGACTGAGGAGGTGACTGACTGGAATAGTAATTATAAAAGCTAATAGCTGGACCTCAGCCTCAGAGGAGAGAGAGACAAGAAGAAAGACTCTTCAGCGTTGATACCCTGGTAAGACAACACTGTCAGATTAGTAAGTACACTGTTCTGAACTCCTGGTTCTGGAGGGTTGCAGTCAAGGTTGAGGTCAATTGCATTTCTATTCAGACAATTCAGGAAGTAAACTGAAATTACAATTCCATGTTTTCTTTCATATACAAGCACTGAGATTTTTGGAATAGGAGTTGGAATTTTTGTTTTATTTCCTGAATTGACTGAATTAAATGGAATTGAGGTGGTGACACTACTAAGTGACACTCCTCGGTCAGTTCGCCACACTGATTTAAGACAATGCCCTAATCCTGGTTGCAGTATGAGCAGGATTCTGTCCTAGCCCAGCACTAACACATGATATTCAGCTAATCAAGGTCTTGATGAATTAGCTGATTATTTAAATCAGGTGTGTTAGTGTTGGGTTGGGACAAATACCTCCACACGCCGCAGCTCTCTTGGACCACAAGTGATATACTGTAAATTCTGGATTAGAGGTAAATTCTGGATTGGCTCCTAGCCACACAGACAGACTAGATAGACAATTTGTTGGTGCTCAATTCACACTTTCATTGGACTTTTCTGGTCATAGAGAGAATTGGTTCTCCGCTACAATAGTCAAAAAACCTATTTGATTGAGTTGAAGTTATAGTATAATTGTAGTCTAGTTGTAGTTATAGTCTAGTTGTAGTTATAGTCTAGTTGTAGTTATAGTCTAGTTGTAGTTATAGTCTAGTTGAAGTTATAGTATAGTTGTAGTCATAGTTGAAGTTATTGTCCAGTTGTAGTTGTAGTCTAGTTGAAATTGTAGTCTAGTTGAAGTTAGTCTAGTTGAAGTTATAGTTGAAGTTACAGTCTAGTTGAAGTTACAGTCTAGTTGAAGTTACAGTCTAGTTGAAGTTACAGTCTAGTTGAAGTTACAGTCTAGTTGAAGTTACAGTCTAGTTGAAGTTACAGTCTAGTTGAAGTTATGGTCGTAGTTGAAGTTATGGTCGTAGTTGAAGTTATGGTCGTAGTTGAAGTTATGGTCGTAGTTGTAGTTATGGTCGTAGTTGTAGTTATAGTCGTAGTTGTAGTTATAGTCGTAGTTGAAGTTATAGTCGTAGTTGAAGTTATAGTCTAGTAGAAGTTATAGTCTAGTTGAAGTTATAGTCTAGTTGAAGTTATAGTCTAGTTGAAGTTATAGTCTAGTTGAAGTTATGGTCGTAGTTGTAGTTATGGTCGTAGTTGTAGTTATGGTTGTAGTTATGGTCGTAGTTGTAGTTATAGTCTAGTTGAAGTTAGGGTCTAGTTGAAGTTATGGTCTAGTTGAAGTTAGTCTAGTTATGGTCTAGTTGAAGTTATAGTCGTAGTTGAAGTTATAGTCTAGTTGAAGTTATGGTCTAGTTGAAGTTATACTCTAGTTGAAGTTATAGTCTAGGTAAAGTTATAGTCTAGGTAAAGTTATAGTTATAGTCTAGTTGTCGTCATAGTCTAGTTGTCGTCATAGTCTAGTTGTCGTCATAGTCTAGTTGTCGTCATAGTCTAGTTGTCGTCATAGTCTAGTTGTCGTCATAGTCTAGTTGTCGTCATAGTCTAGTTGTCGTCATAGTCTAGTTGTCGTTATAGTCTAGTTGTCGTTATAGTCTAGTTGTCGTTATAGTCTAGTTGAAGTTATTGTCTAGTTGAAGTTATTGTCTCGTTTTCCTGCTGCTGTTTTCCTTTTATTTCTTATTTTTCTCCTGACAGTTCCCTTGTAGACACAATGATAGTTTGGATTAGCTTGTGCATGTTAAAATGAGTTGTTCCCCTCCTCTTTCCCCCTCAATATTCCTGAACAACATTTGGGACCTCAGCTGAGAACTGCATTCTCTAAAATGGTCACCAGATGATCCATTGACTTGTTTTCTTGGAAAAAGGGGTTTAGAAATATTAATGTTATGCCATTGGCATTTTTTTAAATGACCTCCAAAAAATTGCACAAAGTTGTCAACAGTTTCACTTGAATCACAGAGAAAGTTTAATTATGATCTCTTCCTTCTGTTTAAATATTCGAGAAAGGTGTTGATTTAATAACATTTTCTCTGCTATCTTTTACAGTAAACAATGAAGGAAAGCTAACTAATTACATGGGGGCTAACAGGCTAATATTACATTTTGTTGAAAAAGAAAAAGGTACACAGAATTAGAATTACAGATCATACAGTCTCATTGAAAGTGAGAAATGCAGCATGTCCTCATTAGAGATCTATCTGTTATCCAGTGCATTTGGAAAGTATTCTGACCCCTTGACATTTTCCACATTTTGTTACATTACATTCTTATTATAAAATTAATTAAATAAAACATTTTCATCATCAATCTACACACAATACCCCATAATGACAAAGCGAAAGCTGGTTTGTATACATTTTTGCAAATGTAGAAAAAATGTAGTTATAGTTTTTGCGCAACTGTACTCAGCCTGCATGCCATTGCAGGTCTGAGGGCATCATCTGAGTCGACATTAAAGGGGATACTGCGTTTCTGCTTGACCCCCCCATCTCTCCCCAAGTGCCTGTCATTCACCGTTCCAACACTGTATGAACTTCTTAAATTACTATACCCACATACTGTACTAGGTACTCCCCTCTCATAGTGTAAGATACATTTATAGTCTGCTTGTGTCACTATTGTGGGTGTCTTGTCCATGACATCCTCTGGAACCACATACTCACACGTCTGAATATTCACTTTCCAAGAGCCTCCAGCCATCTATCCATTCTAAGGGAGGTACTAATTATTTTCCCTAAGTTTCCCTCTTCTCCTGACGTTTTGTAAAACAGGCCACCCAGTTTTCCAATGTGGCTTCTGCCACTGAGGCTGAACTAGGATCTCTGGTCAGTAACAGCCTATCCTGTGGTTTAACCGGGTTCCAGTTGAATTATCCTCCTTTCAATTCTACCATTAAATGAATCCATTTATCACAGTCAATGTGTTCATTCATTAACTTTCCTTTTGCTGTTTCTGGTATTTTGTCCCATACTAAGAATAAGAGGCTTCTTTTCACAACAAATTAATTTAAGTATATATTTTACGCTGGCTGTCTTTAGACCAGTTACCTCAGGTCAATAAACTCAAAACTTAACTGTTATAGCCTGGACGTCTCTAATTGTATTTAATTAATTAAGACTCTGTTCCTAGAGTTTTAGTGCTTGTACCTGTGCTTTTATTCTTTATTTCTCAGGGCCTTTTTAGTTCTTGTACCTCTGCTTTTATTCTTTATTTCTCAGGGCCATTTTACTTCTTGCTATCTTTTACTCTTTATTTCTCAGGGCCTTTTTACTCTTTATTTCTCAGTGCTTTTTTAGTTCTTGTACCTCTGCTTTTATTCTTTATTTCTCACGGACTTTTTAGTTCTTGTACATCTGCTTTTATTCTTTATTTCTCAGGGCCTTTTTAGTTCTTGTACCTCTGCTTTTATTCTTTATTTCTCAGGGCCTTTTTAGTTCTTGTACCTCTGCTTTTATTCTTTATTTCTCAGGGTCTTTTTAGTTCTTGTACCTCTGCTTTTATTCTTTATTTCTCAGGGTCTTTTTAGTTCTTGTACCTCTGCTTTTATTCTTTATTTCTCAGGGTCTTTTTAGTTCTTGTACCTCTGCTTTTATTCTTTATTTCTCAGGGCCTTTTTAGTTCTTCTGCTTTTAGTCTTTATTTCTCAGGGCCTTTTCAGTTCTTGTACCTTTTTATTCTTTATTTCTCAAGGCCTTTTTAGTACCTCTGCTTTTATTCGTTATGTCTCAGGGCCTTTTCAGTTCTTGTACCTCTGCTTTTAGTCTTTATTTCTCAAGGCCTTTTTAGTTCTTGCACCTTTTATTCTTTATTTCTCAGGGCCTTTTTAGTTCTTGTACCTCTGCTTTTATTCTTTATTTCTCAGGGCCTTGTTAGTTCTTGTACCTCTGCTTTTATTCTTTATTTCTTAGGGCCTTTTTAGTTCTTGTACCTTTTATTCTTTATTTCTCAGGGCCTTTTTAGTTCGACGCCTCACTTGTTTTCTACTAACCAATTACTTTAGGTTACTTTGTAGATTACATCCATAGATCCACGTTAGGTGCCAAGAATGTCGAGGTGACTAGTATGGGTTGTCTCCCTGACGATCCTACTACGTTCACTCGCGCATGGGTAGTCTTAGCCTGTGGATCTTCACTTGACCTCACAGGTTGGGTCAACTCTCACCACACCTTGAATGCCTGGATTATCCCACGGTATAAGCCTCTTTCCCAGTGAGGGGGCCTCCCTGTCATGCTAGCCTAAGTTGTGTTTAGAGCATCAAACTCAACTTTAACAATCGGGTTACCCCTCTTGGTCTATCCCTGCTTGCCACAGGGGTTAGCTCACTTCTTCCTACTGATTACACTTCACTGGTAGTTCGTGACACGGTATACTATAAGTCAGCGAGGGCTATTGTAATATATAATGCTATTAAGCAATCCAACATTTAATTATAGTACACTAAGTACTATTTTAATACGTGGCACGGCTCTTACTACACTGCTGTCTCTGTACTCGCAGGCTACGTTTCGCCATGGGGTTACCTTCTTTGGGATCGGTCTCCCTTCCACGGGATGGTTGAGCTAACGTAGGCTAATGCGATTAGCATGAGGTTGTAAGTAACAAGAACATTTCCCAGGACATAAACATATCAGATATTGGCAGAAAGCTTAAATTCTTGCTAATCTAACTGCACTGTCCAATTTACAGTAGCTATCACAGTGAAAGAACACCATGCTGTTGTTTGAGGAGAGTGCACAATTTTAACATGAAAGTTATTAATAAACAAATTAGGCACATTTGGGCAGTCTTGACACAATTTCGAACAGAAATGCAATGGTTCATTGGATCAGTCTAAAACGTTGCGCATACACTGCTGCCATCTAGTGGCCAACATCTAAATTGCACCTGGGCTGGAATAATACATTATGGCATTTCTCTTGCATTTCAAAGATGATGGAACAAAAAAATACAAAAGAACGGTTTGTTTTTTCTTTGTTTTAACTTCAAAGTTTTTCCTTTCAAATGGTACCACGAATATTCATATCCTTCCTTCAGGGCCTGAGCTACAGGCAGTTAGATTTGGGTATGTCATTTTAGGCAAAAACATTTTTTAAAAGGGGCGGATCCTTAAGAGTGTTTAAGCAAAGTTACACAACACGTCATCTCCATTACACATGATGTCTAGACAGAGTTAGGTAACACATTGTCTGCTTCACACTTGACGATGATTTGTGGTGACATCTGCTTCAACGCCCATGTGCCATCTGGCAGCTCCACCAGCTCTAACCCAAGGCTTGAGTTCAACGGGGGTGTCACCATAAAAAATGTATTCCGCCCTCAGGCAGAGGAACATCTGTATACATACCATCCACAGCCGCCACTTCCTCCCTGCCTTTAACTGGGCCATGCGGATCCAGGCTGATCCTTTTCTTGTCCTTCTTGTGCTTCTTCTTATACTTCCTGTTTCAGTGTTAACAAAGTCCGGTCGGGGGACTGAAGGAGTCATCAGGTCACAATGACCAGCCTTATTCACAACACCAGGTAAAAAAACACTCCAAGCCAAACCTTCATACCATAACGTCTACACACAGCCTACATCATTGTCATCATATTGTATAATGTCAGAGTCAACATAGCTACTAGAGCTAACGCGTTAGTAAACCCAACATCGAATCCATGTGTAGAATCACGCAGTAGTGTACGGCCAGCAGTTTAGCAGTTACCATGGCGAGCCCGAAAGATTACCTTGGATTGGACGTGTTGGATAGCCTTAGCCAGCTACCTAACATAAATTTAACTCCTCTCTGTTTGAGTCAGGTTGTTGAGTAGGTTAATTAGCTGCATAAGCTAGTGTAAGTGAAACTGAAAAAAATTATACAACAAATTATCTCTCTCTTCTCCTTAATATTTTTTTAACTGTTCAACTATTGTTTTTTACTCTCTGAGTCAACTACCCACCACATTGTATGCACTGCACTGCTAGCTAGCTGTAGCTTATGCTTTCAGTAATAGATTCATTCTCTGACCCTTTGATTGGATGGACAACATGTCAGTTCATGCTGCCGGAGCTGTGATAAGTTGGAGGACATCCTCCAGAAGTTGTCATAACTACTGTGTAAGTCTATGGAAAGGGGTGAGAACCATCAGCCTTAGACCTTCATTGCAAAACAATGTCTTTTAATCACTTATTTGGTGACATTTAGTATAGTTTGATCTAAAGGATAACTTTTTAAATGTTTCACTATTTGTATTTTTATGAAATTCACTGATAAGGATAGTCCTCCCCTTCCTGTTCTCAGGAGCCTACACTGATTGAGACATTGAGGAGCTGAGGGGATGATACTTATGTATGGTACGATGGGCTGTACGTCGTACGTTATGGTTTCCGACAGTCTGCTGCTTTATGTATGAATGGGTTGTCAGAATTAGTGGCACATGTCATATAACTTCAGAGTGATGTACAATGTTAAACTGTGCAGATGTGTGTTCTACAACTAAGCTAGTTACAGTGGTTCCTCAATTAAATGTTCCTCAATTAAATATTTTGAGCTTATGCCGCTGTCAAGGCTCAGGAGAAGACTCAGATGCAACAGTTTCGAAGTAACAAAAGTTTATTACAAAAACAAGGGGGCAAGCAAACGACAGGTCAAAGGCAGGCAGAGATCAGTAATCCAGAGCAGAGTCCAAAAGGTACAGAACGGCAGGCAGGCTGAGGGTCAGGGCAGGCAGAATGGTCAAAACTGGGGAAAAATAGAAAACAGGAACTAGAGAAAGGCAGGAGCATGGGAAAACCGCTGGTATGCTTGACAAAACAAAATGAACTGGCAACAAACAAACAGAGAACACAGGTATAAATACACTGGGGATAATGAGGAAGATGGGTGACACCTGGAGGGGGGTGGAGACAAGCACAAAGACAGGTGAAACAGATCAGGGTGCGACCGTTTGAGTTAGATGGTGGCACGTTGTAGTAAATTGCGTGATTCTGTCATTGCACCACATTATCAGAAGAGGAAGTTGCTGGTCTATCGGTTGTCTAAACTGTGGCACAAATTGACTATCTTTTCATAAATTCATGGAGGTGTGAATGTTTCAGTCCGGTTTTGTGAGTGTAATTTCCCATTGTAATACTTCTGACAGCCAAATTTCTAACTCCACCCATAATGTTTTGACTTTTTAACATTCCCAGAAGGCATGGATTATTATAACCTAATGAAAAATGAACCTGGCAATCTAATTTAATTTACTGCAGGCCTAAGACTTATGGGTTTAACCTTCAGAATGAATGATTATGTTGAAGATCGAAGCCGCCTCAATGACTTCCGAGAGCCAATCCGTTACCCAACAAAATAATATACCTAATTGTTTTTATGACTACAAACAGTAGGCTGTTATTCCTCTTTTCCTGCATTAAATAATTTGTCTGCTTGTCTATTTAACATTTGGATAAAAATAATACATGCCATGAATTGAGAACAGATATGTTTTTTTCACAATGGAATTTGTGCTACAGTTTGACAACTCAAATCACTTTAAAAAGCCTTCTAATATTAGACAACAAATAAATATACTAAAACAATAACTTTTAAAAAACTGTCCATTCGTCACTAGATTTCTGCAAATTACTGTGCAGGAAAAGGATGTCATTCAACGTGCCTGGTTGCAGGCAAGCAGCTGGTTTCTCTCTGAAACTACAGATCCATCTGAAGGTGACGCTTTATCCTTTGGAACCACACAATTACCAGGTGGACAGTATGCCTCTTGAAGAGATAATAGAAATTCGCAATAGCTGGCCTTATGTTATCTGCAGTTTTCAACTGCAGTATCCCCTTTTTCGAAAATCGGCAGTCCACATGTCAAGTGTAATTGCGCCATTGTATTTACCCAAGTTCTCTCATCATTATGAATCACACCTGGACCTCATTACCTCCCCTTTATAAGTCCTTTCCTTCTGTTCGTTCCTCAGTTGGTATTGCACCTGTGTTCATGTTGCCTCGCTTCTGTTATGCTGTCTTGTTTGTTGTTTTCATTAAACCTACACCTGCTTCTCGACTCACAGCGTCATCGTTACATGTGGTCAGTCAGAGTTGACTCCTATTGTAAAGAGTATCCTAATGGCCAAAAAGGGAAAACTTGCATTCGATGCTTAGGTATTTCTAACTCAATATCACAGACCAGATTTGCCCTAACGAAAAATGCATCAACCCCTACAAATATATTAATTTATTATAATCCACATAATAATTCAAATGAAAGTAGCTGTAGTGAGAGGAGAGACTGCATGCTAAAGACAATCAGAAAGAATGTGTTTTTAACCCTATATTATAATAACCTCTCTGGCGCATGTGGGACGAACTCGTCCCACCTACGTAACGGCCACTGAAATCCAGTGGCGCGATTTTTGAATCGTTAGAAATACTATTACTTCAATTTCTCAAACATATGACTATTTTACAGCTATTTAAAGACAAGAATCTCGTTAATCTAACCCCACTGTCCGATTTCAAAAAGGCTTTACAACGAAAGCAAAACATTAGATTATGTCAGCAGAGTGCCCAGCCAGAAATAATCAGACACCCATTTTTCAAGCTAGCATATCATGTCACATAAACCCAAACCACAGCTAAATGCAGCACTAACCTTTTATGATCTTCATCAGATGACACACCTAGGACATTGTGTTATACAATACATGCATGTCTGTTCAATCAAGTTCATATTTATATCAAAAAACAGCTTTTTACATTAGCATGTGACGTTCAGAAAAAGCATAACCCCCGCAAACTTCCGAGGAATTTACTAACAGTTTGCTAAATTACTCACGATAAACGTTCACAAAAAGCATAACAATTATTTTAAGAATTATAGATACATTACTCCTCTATGCACTCGATATGTCCGATTTTTAAAATAGCTTTTCGGATGAAGCACATTTTGCAATAATCTAAGTACATAGCCCGGCATCACAGGGCTAGCTATTTAAACACCCACCCAGGTCAGCCTCCACCAAAATCACATTTCCTATAAGAAAAATGTTCTTACCTTGCTTGTTCTTCGTCAGAATACACTGCCAGGACTTCTACTTCAATAACAAATGTTGGTTTGGTCCCAAATAATCCATCGTTATATCCAAACAGCGACGTTTTGTTCGTGAGTTCTAGACACTATCCGAATGCTACATCACGGTCTCGCGCATGGCGCATTGGCGTGACAAAAAATTTCTAAATATTCCATTACCGTACTTCGAAGCATGTCAACCGCTGTTTAAAACCAATTTTTATGCCATTTATCTCGTAGAAAAGCGATAATATTCCGACCAGGAATATGCATTGAGCCTAAACAGCCGAATTAAATTTCTCCTCAGGAGCGAATCGTGCACGCGCCTCATTCAAAGGTCCTCTGATCCGCCACTTACCAAAGGCGATAATGTGTTTCAGCCTGAGGCTGCCTCGTCAACCTTCAGGTATTTCCCGGGTTCTGAGAGCCTATCGGAGCCCTGGGAATTGTCACGTTACAGCTAAGATCCTTACTTTTCAATAAACAGATGCAAGACGCACGACTCCTTGTCAGACAGGGTACTTCCTGCATGAAACCTTGTCAGGTTTTTGCCTGCCATAGGAGTTCTGTTATACTCACAGACACCATTCAAACAGTTTTAGAAACTTTAGTGTGTTTTCTATCCAAACCTGAACAATAATATGCATATTCTAGCTTCTGAGTTGGTGTAGGAGGCAGTTAAAAATGGGCACATATTTTTTCCAAAATTCTCAATACTGCCCCCTATCCCAAACAGGATAACTTATTTTGAACAAAAGCCAGGAATGAGTGAGCCACTCAGCCCTATGCTGTTTCTGCTTCTGTTGCCTATTTGAGTTTTTGTTCAATATCATACTAATTCTGTGATTACCAAGCCTCATGCATCCGCAAAATGTTGGATAAAGCAATTTCACAAATCCGTCTGTTTTTAAACTGTGTTATGCTGTATTAACCTGTCTGGGAACGTGGGACGCGTCCCACCCTAGTCAACAGCCAGTGGAATCGAGTCGCGCAAAATACAAATACCTCTATATGCTATAACTTCAATTTCTCAAACATATGACTATTTTACACCATTTTATAGATACACCTCTCCTGAATCGAACCACACTGTCCGATTTCAAAAAGGCTTTACAGCAAAAGCAAAACATTAGATTATGTTAGGAGAGTACCCTGCCAAAAATAATCACACTGCCATTTTCAAAGCAACTAGCATGCATCACATATACCCAAAACACAGCTAAATGCAGCACTAACCTTTGACAATCTTCATCAGATGACACTCCTAGGACATCATGTTACACAATACATGCATTTTTTGTTCGATAAAGTTCATATTTATATATAAAAACAGCATTTTACATCGGCGCGCGACGTTCAGTGAATCAGCGCTACAATTTACAAAATTACTATTCGAAAACATTGTTAAAATGTAATATTGTCATTCAAAGAATTATAGATTAACATCTCGTGAATGCAACCGCATTGCCAGATTTAAAAATAACTTTACTGGGAAATCACACTTTGCAATAAACGATGTGGTATGCTCAGAAAAATAGGCTAGACGGTACATGTTAGCGCCATCTTGGAACCATCTAAAATCAAATATACTATTGTAAATATTCCCTTACCTTTGATTATCTTCATCAGAAGGCACTTCCAGGAATCCCAGGTCCACAACAAATGTAGTTTTGTTCGAAAAAGTTAATAATTTATGTCCCAATAGTTCCTTCTTGTTAGCGCGTTCCGAAGGCTACTCATAATGTACTGAAGCGCGCGGGACTTGTCGTCACGAATGTGCAAAAAATATATATTTACGTTCGTTCAAACATGTCAAACATTGTATAACATAAATCTTTAGGGCCTTTTTCAACCAGAGCTTCAATAATAAGGCGGACGATTGCATTGTCTTACTAAACGTTTTGGAACAAAAGGTTTCCATGGGCGCCCGCGTCATAGTAGTAATGGCCCTCCCCCTGTGACCAACTTCCCAAGCCTCTCTTTGGGACAGTTTCTACCATAGACTCAAACCACTTTGTAAAGACTGATGACATCTAGTGGAAGCCTTAGGAAGTGCTAAATGATTAATAAGTCCCTGTGTGTTTCAATGGCAAAGCTTGAAAGTGATTCCACACATCAGATTTCCACTTACTGTTAGGATTTGTTTCAGGGTTTTGACTGCCATATGAGTTCTGTTATACTCAGACACCATTCAAACAGTTTTAGAAACTTCAGAGTGTTTTCTATCCACATCTACTAATTATATGCATATTCTAGTTACTGGGCAGGAGTAGTAACCAGATTAAATCGGGTACGTGTTTTTTATCCGGCCGTGCAAATACTGCCCCCTATCCCTAACAGGTTAATGGTGTCGCATTGCCGAAGCAAAGACCGAAGGTCCCAATTCTGTAGCTAGCCAACTACATAACTTGGCTAGTTAGTTGTCTGTGACCTAATGTTAGCTAGCTAGCTAGTTGGATAGCTAATTCGCTAGCTAACGTGTCTGCTAATATCGTCGATTTAACGTCACTGCCCATGACCTGTCATAGGCGTCGTAAGGATTGGACCAAGGAGCAGCGGGTATAGTGCTCTTCTTCTTCATTGATTTAAATTAAAGTGAACACTTTAACAAAAATACTAACAAACAACGAAACAGTTCCATAAGGCACACAGGCTATACAGAAATTAACCACCCACAAAAAAACAAGAGAAAACAAACCCACCTAAATATGGCCTCCAATTACAGACAACAACAACCAGCTGCCTCTAATTGGAGGTCATTGCCAAAAACCCAACATAGAAATAGAAAACTAGAAAAACACATAGAAATAGATAACATAAACCAAAAACACTGAACCACACAAAACAAATATCTTCAATGTGGGGGAACATCTTCAATGTGTATTCCCTGCAATGCTTTGGGTGTTAAAACAACACATTTCACTGCATCTATCTGGTGTATCTATTAATTCCCCCAGACCCAAAAACCTTTTAGCCGCACCTACAATTATGTCCAATTATTATACTTCTTGTTTGTTTGGGCAGTACAATGAATCACCTGCGCAATAAACCAATAAACCAAAGAACCAATAAACCAAAAATCCACCTTCTTTACAATCAATGTATCATTATCCCTCAACTGTTTGCTCCCGAGTGGTGCAGTGGTCTAAGCACTTGAGGCGTCACTACAGACACAATGGTTCGAATCTAGGCTGTATCACAACTGGCCGTGACTGGGAGTCCCATAGGGCGCTGCACATTTGGCCCAGCGTCGTCCGGGTTTGGTCGGTGTAGGCTGTCATTGTAAATTTGAATTTGTTCTTAACTGACTTGCCTAGTTAAATGTTAAATAAAAAAACTGTTGAGCGACATTCTGAAACGGCTGCGGGTCATCCACTGCCATAGCTTCCTCAGCTCCACTTGCTCCTTCAACTACAGTATTTCTCGCTCCTCTCTGTTGGAGATCTGTTGTACAGCTCGGATCCTTGCAACTTCAAACTCCTTTACAAGGCAACGTGATTTACATCACAATTAGAGGTCAACCGATTCTGAATTTTCAACGCCGATACCGATTTATTGGAGGACCGAAAAAGCCGGTGCCAATTAATCAGCCGATTTCTTTATTTTAATTTTGTATTTATTTTTTATTTGTAATAATGACAATTACAACAATACTGAATGAACACTTATTTTAACTTAATATAATACATCAATAAAATCAATTTAGCCTCAAATAAATAATGAAACATGTTCAATTTGGTTTAAATAATGCAAAAACAAAGTGTTGGAGAAGAATGTAAACGTGCAATATGTGCCATGTAAAAAAGCTAACGTTTAAGTTCCTTGCTCAGAACATGAGAACATATGAAAGCTGGTGGTTCCTTTTAACAGGAGTCTTCAATATTCCCAGGTAAGATGTTTTAGGTTGTAGATATTATAGGAATTATAGGACTATTTCTCTCTATACGATTTGTATTTCATATACCTTTGACTATTGGATGTTCTTATAGGCACTTTAGCCTTGCCAGTGTAACAGTATAGCTTCCGACCCTCTCCTCGCTCCTACCTGGGCTTGAACCAGGAACACATCGACAACAGCCACCCTCGAAGCAGCGTTACCCACGTAGAGGAAGGGGAAACAACTACTCCAAGTCTCAGAGCAAGTGACGTTTGAAACGCTATTAGCACGCACCCGGCTAACTAGCTAGCCATTTCACATGGGTTACACCAGCCTAAGCTCGGGAGGTGACAGGCTTGAAGTCATAACAGCGCAATGCATTGCGAAGGGCTGCTGGCAAAACACACGAAAGTGCTATTTTGAATGAATGCTTACGAGCCTGCTGGTGCCTACCAACGCTCAGTCAGACTGCTCTATCAAATCATAGACTTAATTATAACATAATAACACACAGAAATGCAAGCCTTAGGTCATTAATATGGTCAAATCCGGAAACTATCATCTCGAAAACAAAACGTTATTCCTGTTACATTGCACAATCTTCAATGTTATGTCATAATTACGTAAAATTCTGGCAAATTAGTTCGCAACAAGCCAGGCGGCCCAAACTGTTGCATTTACACCGACTCTGCGTGCAATGAACGCAAAATGACACAATTTCACCTGGTTAATATTGCCTGCTAACCTGGATTTCTTTTAGCTAAATATGCAGGTTTAAAAATATATACTTCTGTGTATTGATTTTAAGAAAGGCATTGATGTTTATGGTTGGGTACAGTCGTGCAACGATTGTACTTTTTTCGCAAATGCGCTTTTGTTAAATCATCCCCGTTTGGCGAAGTCGACTGTCATTGTTAGGAAGAAATAGTCTTCACAGTTCGCAACGAGCCAGGCGGCCCAAACTGCTGCACATACCCTGACTCTGTTTGCAAGAGAAGTGACACATTTTCCCTAGTTAAAAGAAATTCATGTTAGCAGGCAATATTAACAAAATATGCAGGTTTAAAAATATATACTTGTGCATTGATTTTAAGAAAGGCATTGATGTTTATGGTTGGAGCAACATGTACCTAAGCGATTATATGCAACGCAGGACAGGCTAGATAAACTAGTAATATCATCAACCATGTGTAGTTAACTAGTGATTATGATTGATTGTTTTTTATAAGATAAGTTTAATGCTAGCTATCAACTTACCTGAGCTTCTTACTGCATTTGCGTAACCTCGTGGAGTGCAATGTAAAGCAGGTGGTTAGAACGTTGGACTATTTACCCGTAAGGTTGCAAGATTGAATCCCTGAGCTGACAAGGTAAAAATCTGTCGTTCTGCCCCTGAACAAGGCAGTTAACCCACCGTTCCTAGGCCGCCATTGAAAATAAGAATGTGTTCTTAACTGACTTGCCTAGTTAAATAAAGGTCTAAAAAAAGAAGGAAAAAAAAGAAGAAGAAAAAATAAATCGGCCAAATTGGCATCCAAAAATACCGATTTCCGATTGTTAGGAAAACTTGAAATCTGCCCTAATTAATCGGCCATTCCGATTAATCGGTCGACCTCTAATCACAATTGCTACACAGTACATCCTCAGATTCTTCAACTACAATTTCGCCACTGTAACAGTTTATTTACAAAGGCTCTTACAGCATATCTTATGTATCCCATCTTTACATGTGTAGGCAAATACTCTTCATTAAACACCAGTAAAACCGACTGACTTTCTTCCTTCTTTCCATCCACTATATGGTGCAGGCACCGTGCTTCCACCACTCCTGGAATCTTCCACTCACTTCTGCTTCCACCATGATACCATACAGCTCAGGGCTCCAGAACGAATCAGTTGGATGGGCATTTGACTTCCACGTTTCTTTCACCGGACCTCCTATTTGTGCACGCGCTTGTGGATGGGCATTTGATTTCCACGTTTCTTTCACCGGACCTCCTATTTTTTTTAATGGGTGTTATAGTAAAGACAATAGCCAGCGTCAGAGTTGCAAGTTTGGGGAAGATTGCAATTTATCCTACCATTTCTACTGATCTGCATGCCATTTATGATCATTTTTAAATAATGCATTTTCGTGGAAACAGTTTCATTTCAATAATAACTTTTTTTTGTTTCTCAAAATCATTGTCATGTGGTTAATCCTAAAAATCTGAATTAAAATGTAAAAGTTCAAATGCAGCTAACTCGAGAGCACCAGCCTCCGCCACATGGACACAGTGACACTCCGTGATCCATTCGCTGCTAAAGAAATAAGAGCATGGAACTCAGAGAGCCAATAGGTCAATGCAGCAGTAGACCTAGAACTTCCATCATCAACTAAGTAAAATACAATCAATGCCTTCAAAAATATACATACCCCTTATTCCATTTTTGTTTTGTTTTACAGCCTGAATTCAAAATAGATTAAAAAATAAATTCACCATTCTACATACAATACCCCATAATGACAAAGTGAGAAAAAAATGTGAAATTATTGAAAATGTATTGACAATGAAATACAGAAATGTCATTTACATACACTACCGTTCAAAAGTTTGGGGTCACTTAGAAATGTTTGTTTTTGAAAGAAAATATATATTTTTTGTCTTTTAAAAAAACATAATTGATCAGAAATACAGTGTAGACATTGTTAGTGTTGTAAATGACTATTGTAGCTGGATACGGCAGATTGTTAATGGAATATCTACGTAGTGTCACAGTTTCCACGGAAGGTGGCGCCCCTCCCCGGTCGGGCGGCGCTCGGCGGTCGTCGTCGCCGGCCTACTAGCTGCCACCGATCTATGTTTCTGTGTTGTTTGGTTTTGTCTGTCTCGGTCTGCACCTGTTCCTTGTTTGTAATTAGTGTGGGGGGGTATTTAGTTTGTCCTTTTTGTTCAGGTATTCGTGCGGGATTGTTTTGTGTCATGTCGAAGGGCTGTTCGTATTTACGCTGCCTGTTTATGCAGCGTTTTGTGGAGCTGTCAATTTATTATTACCGGGCTGCGCCCCGTTCTCTATATTGTTTTGGAGCTGTGCTCCTGTCGGGTGTTTAGGCGCACACAGTATTACGGCTGCCTATTTTTTTCTCCAAACGGTGTTAATAAACATCTGTGTTTTTGGACCTCCGTCTCCTGCCCTTGACTCTGACCCTTCCTGCTACACTGATAGTCGTGACACGTAGGCCCATTATCAACAACCATCACTCCTTGTGTTCCAATGGCACATTGTGTTAGATAATCCAAGTTTATCATTTTAAAAGGCTAATTGATCATTAGAAAACCCTTTTGCAATTATGTTAGCACAGCTGAACTTTTTTTCTTTTTTACTTAACTAGGCAAGTCAGTTAAGAACAAATTCTTATTTTCAATGACGGCCTAGGAACAGTGGGTTAACTGCATTGTTCAGGGGCAGAACAACAGATGTGTACCTTGTCAGCTCGGGGATTCGCTCTTACAACCTTTCAGTTACTAGTCCAATGCTTTAACCACTAGGCTACCTGCCGCCCCGTTCTGATTAAAGAAGCAATAAAACTGGCCTTCTTTAGACTAGTTGAGTAACTGGAGCATCAGCATTTGTGGGTTCGATTACAGGCTCAAAATAGTCATTTACAACATTAACAATGTCTACACTGTATTTCTGATCAATTTGATGTTATTTTAATGGGCAAAAAATGTGCATCTCTTTCAAAAACAAGGACATTTCTAAGTGACCCCAAACTTCTGAACGGTAGTGTGAGTGTTCACACCCCTCTGTCAATACTTTGTAGAAGCACCTTTGGCAGCAATTGAGTCTTTCTGGGTAAGTCTCAAAGAGCTTTCAACACCTGGATTGTGCAACATTTGCCCATTATTATTTTTAGATTTTGAAGTAGATTGACATCAAAACTGTAACACGGCCACTCAGGAACATTCACTGTCTTCTTGGTAAGCAACTCCAGTGTAGATTTGGCCTTGTGTTTTAGGTTATTGTCCTGCTGAAAGGTGAATTAATCTCAGTGTCTGTTGGAAAGCAGACTGAACCAGGTTTTCCTCTACGATTTTTCCTGTGATAAGCTCCATTCTGTTTCTTTTTTTATTCTGAAAAACTCCCCAGGCCTTAACAAGGATACCCATAACATTTGTATTTATTATGGATCCACATTAGCTAGTGCAAAAGCAGCAGCTACTCTACCTGGAGTCCAGCAAAATTAAGGCAGTTATACATTTTAAACACATTACAATACATTCATAACAGATTTCACAATGTATTAAGTATGAGCCCTCAGACCCCTACTCTACTACAACATATATATATATGTGTGTGTACTGTATGTTATTGTGTGTTTGCATGCATGTGTCTATGTTTGTGTTGCTTCACAGTCCCCGCTGTTCCATAAGGTGTATTTTTATCTGTTTTTTTAAATGAAATTTTACTGCTTGCAGGAGTTACTTGACGTGGAATAGAGTTCCATGTAGTCATGGCTCTATGTAGTTGTCACGTCCTGACCATAGTAAGTTGTTATTTTCTATGGTAGAGTAGGTCAGGGCGTGACGGGGGTGTTTGTCTGTTTTTGTATTTCTATGTTCAGTTTCTAGTTTTGTATTTCTATGTTGGTTTTGTTAGGTATGATCTCCAATTAGAGGCAGCTGGTTGTCGTTGTCTCTAATTGGAGGTCATACTTAAGCTGATGTTTGTCCCACCTGTTTTTGTGGGTGATTATATTTTGAGTAGTGTGTTTTCTCTCTGCGTCACAGTTTGTTGTTTTTGTTAGTTCAAGTATTTAGTGTATTGCATTATGTTTCACAAATAAATAAAGATGTGGAACTACAAACATGCTGCATTTTGGTCCGATCCTTCAGACAGCCGTGACAGTAGTACTGTCCGCCTCCCATAATCTGTTCTGGACTTGGGGACTGTGAAGAGACCTCCAATGGCATGTCTTGTGGGGTATGGATGGGTGTCCGAGCTGTGTGCCAGTAATTCAAACAGACAGCTTGGTGCATTCAACATGTCAATACCTCTCACAAATACAAATTGTGATGAAGTCAATCTCTTCTCCACTTTGAGCCAGGAGAGATTGACATGCATATTATTAATGTTAACTCTCTGTGTACAACCAAGGGCCAGCAGCGCTGCCCTGTTCTGAGCTAATTGCAATTTATTAATTTTTTTCAAAGTCCCTCTTTGGCACCTGACCACATGACTGAACAGTAGTCCAGGTGCGACAAAACTAGGGCCTGTAGGACCTGCCTTGTTGATAGGGCTATTTATAATGCAGAATACTGTTCAGGCTACTGTTGTATCAATATGTTTTGACCATGACAGTTTACAATCCAGGGTTACTTCAAGCAGTTTAGTCTCCTCAACTTGCTCAATTTCCACATCATTTATTACAATATTTAGTTGAGGTTAAGGGTTTAGTGTATGATTTGTTCCAAATACAAGTATTTTATTTTTTGAAATATTTAGGACTAACTTATTCCTTGCCACCCACTCTGAAACTAACTGCAGCTCTTTTGTTAAGTGTTGCCGTCATTTCAGTTGCGGTGGTAGCTGACGTGTATAGTGTGTTGAGTCATCCGCATACATAGACACACTGGCTTTGCTTTACTTGAAAAAAGTAAAGGGCCTAGACAGTTGTCCTGGGGAATTCCTGATTCTACCTGGATTTTGTTGGAGAGGCTTCCGTTAACTTCTATGGGCTAGGTGGGACGCTCACCTGCGGGACACAGCCAGTGAAATATCAGGGCGGAAAATTCAAAAACAACAAAATGTCATAATTCAACTTATACAGATCACTTCTCCAAAGGCATAACGTGCGAACGCGGAACGAGAGACAAAGTCAAAATATTCCATTACCGTACTTAGAAGCAGGTCAAACGCTGTTTAAAATCAATCTTTATGGTATTTTTAACGTAAAATTGTGATAATATTCCAACCGGACAATAGCATATTCATTCAAGAAGAAAAAGGAGGGGCGTGCTCGCGGGACCGAGCATATCCAATCCCTTTGTTGCCAGGCAGACCACTCAGTAACTGAGCTCCTATACTCTGCCCAGTGACAGGAAAATGCTCAAACCACTTTCTGAAGGCTTTAGACAGCCAATGGAAGCCTTAGGAAGTGCAACGTCACCCCACAGACACTGGCGCTTCGATAGAGAATCAAAAGAACTACAATTCTCAGACTTTTCACTTCCTGCTTGGATTGTTCTCAGGTTTCTGCCTGCCATATGAGTTCTGTTATACTCACAGACGCCATTCAAACAGTTTTAGAAACTTCAGAGTGTTTTCTATCCAAATCTACTAATAATATGCATATTCTAGTTTCTGGGCCAGAGTAGTAACCTGTTTAAATTTGGTACGTTTTCATCCGGCCGTGAAAATACTGCCCTCTAGCCCAGACAGGTAGAACACCCTCTGTGTTCTTTTTAGACGGGTAACTGTTTGTCCACAATATAGCAGGGGGTGTAAAACCATAACATACATTTTTCCAGCAGCAGACTATGATCGATAATGTCAAAATCTGTACTAAAGTCTAACAAAACAGCCCCAGAATCTTTTTATCATCAATTTCTCTCAGCCAATCATCAGTCATTTGTATAAGTGCTGTGCTTGTTGAATGTCCTTCTCTAGAAGTGTGCTGTAAAATAGCATTGTATCTGGTCAATCACATTTTTTTCCAGAAGTTTACTAAGGTTTGGTAACAGGCTGATTGGTTGGCTATTTGAGCCAGTAAAGGGGGTTTTACTATTCTTAGGTAGGGGAATAACTTTTGCTTCCATCCAGGCCTGAGGGCACACTAGAAAGTAGGCTTAAATTTAAGATGTGGCAATATCGTCTGCTATTATCCTCAGTCATTTTCCATCCAAGTTGTCAGACCCTGGTGGCTTGTCATTGTTGATAGACAACAATAACTTTTTTACCTCTTCCACACTGACTTTACGGAATTCAAAATTACAATGCTTGTCTTTCATAATTTGGTCAGATATATTTGGACGGGTAGTGTCAGCGTTTTTTTCTGGCATGTCATGCCTAAGTTTGCTAATCTTGCCAATGAAAAAAATCATTAAAATAGTTGCCAATATCAGTGGGTTTTGTGATGAATGAGCCAGCTGATTTATGATGGAGTTGAGTTTGCCTTTTTCATTTAAGGTGCTCCAAAGATTTTTACTATCATTCTCTGTCATTTATCTTTGTTTCAAAGTGTAGTTTCTTCTTTTTATTCAGTTTTGTCACATGATTTCTCAATTTGTAGTACATTTTCCAATCGGTTGTACAGCCAGACCTATTTGCCATCTCTTTTGCCTCATCCCTCTCAACAAAACAATTTTTCAATTCCTCATCAATCCACGGGGATATAACAGTTTTTACCGTCATTTTCTTAATGGGTGAATGCATAATAGTAACTGGGATAGGCAATTTCATAAATGTGTCATGTGCAGCATCTGGTTGCTCGTCATTACACACCACGGACCAACAACATAGGAATCACTACAAAACATTTTGTATGACCTCTTACGTACTATACTGGCTTTCCTAGGTATGGCTACTATATTGTGATCACTACATCCGATGGATTTGGATACTGCTTTCAAACTAATTTCTGCAGTATTAGTAAAGATATGATCAATACATGTTGATGATTTCATTTCTGTGCTGTTTGTAAATACCCTGGTAGTTTGATTGATAACCTGAACCAGGTTGGAGGCACTAGTTACAGTTTGAAGCTTTTCCTTTTTTGAGTGGGCAGCCTGATGAAAGCCAGTCAATATTTAAATCACCCAGAAATTATACGTCTCTATTGATATCACATAGATTATCAAGCATTTCACACATATTATCCAGATACTGACTGTTAGCACTTGGTGGTCTATAGCAGCTTCCCACCAGAACGGGCTTTAGGTAAGACAGATGAACCTGTAGCCCTATTACTTCAACAGTATTTAACATGAGATCCTCTCTAAGCTTTACAGGAATGTGGTTCTGAATATAGACCACCGAACCGCCCCCGTATGGCATTTCTCTTTTCTGTAGATCTTATAACCATGTATTGCTACCACTATACCATCAAATGTTTTATCTAAGTGAGTTTCAGAGAATGTCAGAACATGAATGTCATCTGTTACTAGCAAATGAGTGATTTCATGAACCTTGTTTCTTAAGCTACATATGTTAATGTGGGCTATTTTAACACTTTTCTGGGATGCTTGATTGTTTTTCTTGCTTTACTGGGAAGATTATTTTAAATTAGTGCAGGGTGAGCTGCACACAGTGGACTTCCTGCTAGGGCACACCACCTCAGTTTTAACAGTATAATTCTGGTTCATAGGCATATATTACTGCATACAATAGCTGTAGGTTCAGCAGAGGCATTCAGGGCAGTAAGAGGGACCTAAATTAAGTTACTTACATTGTGTCTATCATTTGAATGGTGTTTCCTCTGACACATTGGTGCAGCTGGGTGGGTGATCAGAAGCGCTGTTTGGTGGGTCATGTTTCGGAGGATGCATGACTCGACCTTTGCCTCTCCCCTGCCCGTTGGGGAGTTGCAGCGATGAGACAAGATCGAAATTGGAGAGAAAAGGGAGAAGAATAAAAAATATTCTACAACTTGATTGGAGTCCACCTGTGGTAAATTCAATTGATTGGACATGATTTGGAAAGGCGCACACACCTGTCTATATAAGGTCCCACAGTTGACAATGCATGTCAGAGCAAAAACCAAGCCATGAGGTCAAAGGAATTTTCTGTTGAGCTCCAAGACAGGATTGTGTTGAGGCACAGATCTAGGGTACCAAAACATTTCTGCAGCATTGATGGTCCCATTTACACATTGGAACTACCAAGACTCTTCCTTGAGCTGGCCGTCCAGCCAAACTGAGCAATCGAGGGAGAAGGGCCTGGTCAGGGAGCTCACCAAGAACCCGATGGTCACTCTGACAGAGCTCCAGAGCTCCTCTGTGGAGATGGGAGAACCTTCCAGAAGGACAACCATCTCTGCAGCACTCTACCAATCAGGTCTTTATGGCCAGACAGAAGCCACTCCTCAGTAAAAGGCACATGACAGCCCGCATGGAGTTTGCCAAAAGGCACCTAAAGACTCTCACACCATGAGAAACAAGATTTTCTGGTCTGATAAAACCAAGATTGAACTCTTTGGCCTGAATGCCATGTGCCACGTCTGGAGGAAACCTGCCACCATCCCTACGGAGAAGAATGATGGTGGCAGCATCATGCTGTGGGCATGTTTTTCAGCGGCAGGGACTGGGATACTAGTCAGGATTGAGGAAAAGATGAACCGAGTAAAGTACAGAGATCCTTAATGAAAACCTGCTCCAGAACCCTCAGGACCTCAGACTGGGGTGAAGGTTCACCTTCCAACAGGACAATGACCCTAAGCACACAGTCAAGACATCGCAGGAGTGGCTTCAGAACAAGTCTCTGAATGTCCTTGAGTGGCCCAGCCAGAGCCCGGACTTGAACCCGATCAAAAATCTCTGGAGAGACCTGAAAATAGCTGTGCAACAACGCTCCCTATCCAACCTGACAGAGCTTGTCAGTATCTGCAGAAAATAATGGGAGAAACTCCACAAATACAGGTGTGCCAAATTTGTAGCGTCATACCCAAGAAGCCTCAATCAAGGCTGTAATCGCTGCCAAAGGTGCTTCAACAAAGTACTGAGTAAAGGGTCTAAATACTTATGTAAATATATTTCAGATTTAAATTTTTAATACATTTGCAAAAAAAAACGTTTTTTGCTTCGTCATTATGCGGTATTGTGTGTAGATTGATGAGCATTTTTTTACAATACATTTTAGAATAAGGCTGTAACGTAACAAAATGTGGAAAAAGTCAAGTGGTCTGAATACTTTTTCAATGCACGGTAGGCCTAAAGCCAACAAATAAAAACAGTAGAATATATCCTGATAAAAATTCATGCTATTTCAATTTCATTTATCTCTCTACTCAGCCAGTCTGCCTTCCTTTCTATCTGTCTTGACTCGCTAGTGAAGTGCAATATTATAGCAAATCAATCAACTGGTACCAAACAAAATGTTAGGACAGAAGCAAGGGGAAATAATGTGCAAGTTGAGATAAATACAAGAGATGATTTGGACAGCAACATGATGATATTCTTATGAATGTGCAGTGATGATGGAACTGTTGGTTGGCATAGTGTGCCTGTGATGACCAATACAGCAGAGCTTGGAACACTGCTCGTCCAGTCAGGATCCAAACATCAACGAAATTAACTTTAAAAAATGGATTAAACAACATCTAAAGGAACGGCGGGGACTGTGAGGTGACGCACACACAGACATACTCTAAGACACACATCTGTTTTTTAGTTGTATTGTTTGTATTCTTTTTTGGTTTGTGTGACTGTCCTGGGGCCTGTTGCACAAAACTAGGATAAGGGATTAAGCCAGGATATCTTGGTGATCCTGGCTCAATTGATCCGTAATCCGGTTGCACTAAAGATGGATAGGGGGCAGGAGGATATGTTATGGTATAAATTACCATGGAGATTTATTCTGTGGAGCTAGCCTGCTCCAGACCAGGCTAAATTCCAGGATCTATTTAATCTCATCCCTAATGTCAGTCAGCAGTCACCACAAATGGAAACCAATAGTTATTTCACTGCTCACTATACATTGTTATCACATATAACTAGACCCACTGTCATTATTTAAACGTTTGTGATCATTCATTTCAATTATTTTGGATAAAAAATAATTTTTAGATTATGTTGCTATCATTAGATAATTTACAGTTTCCCATAGACTATAAGGCTATATATAAAATGATAGAATATTAGGGCCACAGAGGGGAAAAAAACACAAGTAATAATATTGTAACCGGTTGTTTTAAAGGAGGACAGTTGTTAAAATGACAGATGTGGGGCATTTCGTGAAATTGTACTTCAGTATGGTTTCATAAACAAAGACATGCTGATGTGCCAGAATATTAAGTATCACATTGTCATAAGTATCAAAACTGTAAAAACAATATGTAGCTTTTCTGCAGAAAGAACCAGCCTCATAAAATTATGACTTTATCCTTTTTCTTCAGTGTGGCCCTAGTACTCTGTCATATAAACAAATACACATTCCATATGAATATAAAAACACAATGTGTAACATTATGTTCCTTTATTGAATAAGGACAAAACAAAGCAGGTAAACCATCAGCTCCTTTCGAAACTGAAGTCACAGTGACTACAAGATGGAAAGCACAGAATCCAAGCATATTATACAAAATGATACATACACATTCAAAGGTCTGTATATAACACACCCTGCATGTCTGCACACTAAAATAAATGCAGGACAAATCCATACACATCAACTGAACAGACAAATGAATGGATGCAGTAGCCTCCCTGCAGCCTTGTATTACACACAGTATACCGCACAAACATCATAAGAGGCCAAATTCGTAAAAAAACGAACCCAAAAAAACCCCAATTCCTCTGCCACCGCAGGACATATTTAACCAAAATTGAAAGCACACATACTAACTAAAATAATTCAACACATATTGGTCCCTCAGCAGCCGACCACTGTCGTCATCAGGGAAGATTGCCGGATTGTCCCAGTCCATGGCTGGTGGCACTCTGGGGGCCCTCTCCTTCCTCAGGCAGGCCACATTGTGGAGGACAGCACAAGCCACAGTAATATCACATGCCCTAACAGGGCTGACCCTTAATTTGTGAAGGCAGTGAAAGCGTGCCTTCAGGAGGCCAAAGGTCATTTCAACTCTGGCCCTGGTCCTGGCATGGGCATGGTTGTAGGCCTGCTGTGCTTCCTGGGGGTCTGTGAAAGGTGTCAGGAGAAAAGGCTGGCAGCCATACCCCCTGTCTCCCAGCAACACACCAGAGAATTCACCTGTCAACACAAAATCTCATCATTACTACCTCATAAACACAGTGATATTCTTGACACAGCCATGATGGTTATAAATAGGGGTTGTGTGGCTTACCTTGTGATAGGCACTGATAGATTTCAGAGGCCCGAAAGATTCTGGAGTCATGGACTGAGCCAGGCCATTTTGCCACAACATTGCTGATCACACAGTCAGCATTGCAGACCATCTGAAATCATAAGATGAGGAATATTACACCAATCAATGCACATCACTGGCAATGCAGAGTGTTCGTCAATGGACAATATCAAAAAGTTATGTTCACCTGAACATTAATGCTGTGAAAGGATTTCCTATTCACAAAATCGGCCTCATGGGCACCTGAGGGGGCTTTTATCCTTATGTGTGTGCAGTCCACTGCACCAATGACATTGGGGAAACCTGTCACACAAAGTAATGAGTATCCTACTATGTGTTAACAGTTGTCCTGTAATTTGTAGATCCTCTTACCTGCAATCCTATAGAACTCCTCTTTGATGTCACAGAGTCTTCTGTGGCCAGGGAAGGAGATGAAGACATCTGCTAATGCTTTGATAGCCAGACACACACTCCTTATTGTGCGGCAAATTGTGGCCTTGTTCCGCTGTTCTGCATCCCCCACTGAGTACAGGAAGGCTCCACTAGCAAAAAAGCGCAAGGCCACACAAACCATTTGCTCCACACTCAGTGCATGGCTCCGTGCAGTGCGGTGCTTAATCCTGGGACCCAGTAGTCTGCATAGATACCTGATGCCATCTGCAGAAAACCTGTATCTTTCATATAGATGGTCATCAGGGAAGGCCAGTGGGTCCAACCGGTCCCTGAAGACCCTTTCTCGCCTGAAGGCTCTCCTCAGCACAAGTGCTTCTTCATCCACCACATCTCGCACGAATGGGCATGCCATTGTCAGAGCAGAAAGGAACACACAATTTTGGGCCTTCATATAGGCTAGTGGCCACACCTGGTGCTGGGGGGGTGGGCAAAAGAGGGCGATGCCTTATAACGATGACTTGGTTGTACTGATTGCTGGGAAAATTAAAAAAACCTTAGAAAGATGCCACCGTCCTGTGTGCTCACAATAAGAGCTCATATGTCATGGCTCACTTGACTTTACGAGAATATACCTAATTTTTATTTTGAGCTGTGTCATCTTCTTGGAGCTGGGGGAGGAAAGAAAAATAATGATTAATACATTTGTGTTACAGTTAGCATACAGTGTACATTGAAGGCATATCTCACCTCCCTCTCAAGTTTTTTTATTTCAAGGTCCAGTTTCCTAATTGTCCTCTTTTTTATTTCGGACTCCAGTGCAAGATTTTCCATCTTTTTCTTCTTGTACTGAATGTCTATGTCTGCCAGTTCTATTTGGCGCCGGAGGTGGTTGCCATACAACTTTCTGATAGCTTGTGAGCTCTGTGAACACAATACAATTAGCGCAGCTGGAATTTGGCAGGATGTGGTGTCCTTTTATTAATACGCACTATGTTGCCAGGCTGGTTTTCCCACTGTATAGCATCTGGGTCCTGTAAAAGAAATTAGATTTTTTGATTTTGATGAGGACTCCTCACCATTGTAGAGTAAATAGTACTTTCACAGTCTTAACATGATACCTCATGCCTTCTGGAATCCAGAGAGATGGTCTCCTCCTCATCATCGTCTCCATCATGTGCTGTTGCTGCTGCACTGGGGCCTTCACCCTATCACATTTAATCGGATTCATATTGAAGCTAGTAGACAAGACATGCCAGGCCTACAGTATGCCTTTGATGGAGTACTCACTGGATCAACATCGTCTGGTGCTTGTGCTGGTGGCTCTAACAGGAACACAGTGCTGCCAGACACTGCAAGGCAATAGGTAAACCAAAGTCAGACAGTCCAAATTGATTCAATATGAATGTGGTTGTATCCCATGTAGAGATGGAAGGACATACCTTGAATGAAGCGGGTGGCATCTTGGGAGGAACCTATGCTCGTCTCTTTCCCCCCAGGGATCCCCTCTAAGACGGGCCTGCCTTTATTTAGCTCCAAGGCCATGTCCTCTGCTGGGGTAAGGTCAGCCTTTGGTGACCCACCACCCGTGCCTTGTCTGTGGGTATTCTTTTTCACTGCTAAAACAGTACAGACAATGTGTGAGCAGGCACCTTCTGGGTACAATATATGCTTGTGCTTTGTTAAATATTAGTCAGGGACCATACCATTCTGCAGAATGTTCTTGTATTTGATTTTGACCTGCTGCCATGTCCGTTTTGGCCCGTTCATGTTTAATCTACACACACACACACACACACACACACACACACACACACACACACACACACACACACACACACACATTTAATGGAGTCACACTGCAAAAAATTACTTGGTATTTTTGTCTTGTTTTCAGTAAAAATATCTAAAAATCTATCATAGCTTTATACAGTGTGATGGAGTTACTTTACACAATTTCACTCATATCTGCAGTGCATTTCAATTAAAAATTTAACCGTTTCATAATTACAGTACAACTGCATTTTTGGAGATGTGAATTAAATATTTGAATTGTAATTGTGATGTTTCAGCGGAGCGGTGACTGTGTAATTGTGCACTACTTACGCATTCAAGCGGTCTGCAATACTTTGCCACGCTTTTTCTCTTTGCTTTATCACTGTGGCGGTGTTGCCTTTCTTCTTAATTATATCTTTTACCTCCTCGTATGCCTCCATGAGGATTTGTGCTTCCGACGGGGAAAAGTACGCGGCTCTAGTTGCCATGGTAAATCAGTTAATCTGTGATCTGTGGCGGGGTCTATTTGAGTGAGCCGTGAGCGCGCACCTATCCAGGATTGGTTTCACCTGGCTTAATGAATCCGTGTCTGCTCATCCTGGCTTGGTCTTTGTGCAACCAATTAAGCCTGGACGCACATGTTTTGGCTTCATTGAGCTCAGCTGAGTCATTTATCCCGGATGTCTTAATTCTACTTTTGTGCAACAGGCCCCTTGTCTATCACTGTATCAGTGTTTTGTTACTTTCTTAGTGTTTTTTGTGGATCCCAGGAAGAGTAGCTGCTGCTTCTGTAAAAGCTAATGGGGATCCAAATAAATAAACAGGTAAATGGGTTGAGTGGAACGACAACGCCATTTATCCGTGACTGTATTCAGAAAATACATCATGGGGGAAGTTAGGTAATATTGTAAATGTATTCATTTATGTAGGAAAATCATTATATTGTTCATAAACTACACTGAACAAAATTAGAAACGCAACATGTAAAGTGTTGGTCCCATGTTTCATGAGTTGAAATAACAGATCCCGGAAATGTTCCATACACACAAAAAGCTTATTTCTCCAAAATGCTGTCCACAAATTTGTTTACATCCCTGTTATTGAGCGTTAATCCATCCATCTTACAGGTGTGGCATATCAAGAAGCTGATTAAACAGCATGATCATTACACAGGTGGCCCTTGTTCTGGAGACAATAAAAGGCCACTAAAATGTGCAGTTTTATCACACAACACAATGCCACAGATGTCTCAAATTTTGAGGGAGTGTGCAATTGGCATGCTGACTGCAGGAATGTCTCACAACCGCAGACAATTGTATTTTATCGATGTCAATTTGTTTGCAAAGTAATACCTTGACGAGATCCTGAGGCCCATTGTGAGGCCCAATCTTTTAAGGTATCTGTGACCAACAATCCATAGATTAGGGCCTAATGAATTTATTTCATTTGAATGATTTCCTCAGCTATAAGTCAGTAAAATCTTTGAAATTGTTGCATGTTGCGTTTATATTTTTGTTCATTGTAATTTTAAACATGTTTTTACTTACATTGATAGAAAGTGACTAGAGGGGACAGGAAAGACAGGAGAAAACATGGACTACATTCAGATTCTCTACCTTACCCAGAATTGCGCACTTGTATGAGGGAAATGATGGAAACTCCCACCAGGTATGCTTGCACCAATCCAATGCTTTTAAATACATAAGGGGGAGTGAACGAGTGCACACTTCTGGACAAGGGTAGATAATAAGAACACAGATGTTGTGTCAAATAGGTAGTGGGACGGATTCGTACCCATGCCAACACCATACACTACCACCCATGGGGGTGGTGGGACTAACCGCTGGACCACCCCCAGGCCTCTACCTGACCATGTCTACTCTTGTTTTATGGTTGTGTACATAGAGGGAGGAGGGCACAACATTGACTCTATTATGACAGTATGATTGCATGTCTTTATGGCAGATTAATGACAGATTACATGCAAACAATGTTAATGTGATTCCCATGATAGTCCGATCAGATGATTGTCTGTGTTATATCTGTCCTGTTATTGTTTGTTGGTATTACCTCTACCTTTAGGGAGGTTGACACAAAACAACTTTATTGACAAATCATATCAATTATTTGTTTTTCAGGATATTCACCAATTATTTGACACACTGAAGTTCTGTGAATATGGTAAGTTCAAAATTAATTTGAACTCAAAATGAATCAAATTTCAATAGCTATTGAAACCAAATAACGACAGTCATAAAATGTTCATGTTTTTGATTGAGAGTAGTTTTGACTCTTTGCCCTTGTTCTTTGTCTATGACTATCTCTCTCTTGCTTCGTCCCTCGCTCCCTTCCTCCCTCTTTCCCTCTCTCTGTTTTTCTCACTCTCTCCCTCACTCTCATTCCCTCTACCTCCCTCTCTCCCTGTGTCTTGCCCTCCCCTAAGGTTCGTCCTTCCCGCCCCAGCGGTCACCGCCACTGTGACAGCTGTTTCAGTCAGTGCTGCAAGGCCCCTGTGGAGATCTCGGTGTCATGTGTGCTCATCCCCTGCCGCCTGCTGTGTGGCGCCCTCTTTCACCTGTGCAAAGAGGAGGAGCATGCGCTACTCTGCCCCAATGAGAGGGTGCCATGCCTAAGCGCGGGCTTCGGCTGTCCAATCAGCATGCCCCGTTCCTGGCTGGCGGCCCACCTGCAGGTCTGTCCAGCCAGCGTGGTGTGCTGTTCCATGGAGTGGAACCGCTGGCCAGCCGAGGACGCCCAGTCACACACACATTCGGCCCTGCAGGATAACCTAGTGAAGGAGGAGGGAGGAGGACACGGCGAGGCGCTGGACCTGGCCATGGCTCTGAGAGATCAGCACCATTTGTTTCACTCCCTGAAGATGAAGAATCTCTTCCCTGAGCTGATTGAGAGGGTGGAAGTGGAGGAGAGGGAGGAGCAGATGAGAAGGGAGGGGAGGAGGAGGGAGAAGGAAGAGAAGAAGAGGGAGAGGGAGGCCCTGGAGGCACAGGGAGTGGTTGGAGGAGTGTCTTTCCCTAACAGGGTTGGCTGTGTGTCTCCTGCTAATCGAGGATGGTATGGACCCCTCCCTGAGGATATTCAGGAGGCGGTTAGGGAGCGGGACAGAGAGAGGGAGGAGGAGAGAGAGCTGACCCAGGAGGAGAGGGAGGAGCTGGCCAGGGGAAGGGTGGTAGGATCAGAGGGCCCGGTGGCCTACGTCTGGGAGCGCATGTTTAACATGGAGAGGGGAGGCTGCATGATAGCTGAGGCTAACCAAGAGGCAGGGGCAAGGGGCAGAGGTCAGGGTCAAGCATCAGGAGTTAGAGGTCAAGAGATGGAGTCACATCAATCACAGACCCTGACCACCACAGGGACACACGCACTTAATGACACACACACACACACAGATACACGCCCCAACCCCCAGTGTGTGGCCTGTCTGGCCGGCCCTAAGAAGAAGCAGATGTATTACTACAGCCAGCTGGAGCCCATGAAAATCAACACAGTGAGGACCTTTAAGATTCCTACCAGCTTCACGGCCAAACACACACGCATCAGGAACCCCGGACACCGGAAGAGGGTGGATGCGGCCGTGGACACCAGCGACCTGGGGGTGGAGCCACAGGACATGCCTATCTGGGAGGAGGTGCAGGTGAGAGTTCAAGGTGAACTCTTTGGATATCTCCAGTCAAAGTAGTTGCAGACCAATAGTCTCCCATTATAGTTCATTAGTCTCCTATTAGCATCAATTCATGCCTAACTGAAAATTTGTGCCCACCTCAGAGGAAGTTGCCGCACCTATTTAGAGTAATTCCTTTCCTAAAGTGGAAATTCTCATTCATGCTAATACATATTCAGAAATTGGGGGTGTGAACGTTGTGGTGATTTCCATGTGTTGCAGAGAAATAATGACAAATAAGCTACTGACTGACAGCTGTCAGAGTAACTAGCTAGTATGCTAACCTTAGCTGGCTAATGAAAGTTATGTGAGCACTATTTCAGTTAAGGTTGAAAATAATTATTTCTTAAAAAGACTACCTGTCAAGAAATGAGTCTCAGCTAAACCGTGCAAGCTGTTGACGTTTGTCTGACTCTTCCCGTTTGATCATTCCAGCGAAACTGTGTCATATTCCAGATGCAATTAAGCTAGCAATATATCAATGCATTATCTCAATTGCGGCTGCGATTACGCCATAGAAATTGAAAGAATATAAGCTCTGGTAATATGGATAGCCTAACTATTGAGACAATGGGCGAGTTTGTTTTGCATGTACCGGTGCCCCGGGTGGGTGGAGATTTCTCTTTAGGATCAATGGAATGGTTGAAAAAAGGGAGGTGCAAAAACATTAGTTTGCACCCCTTATTTTAATTTGCTCCATGGCTCAGGCAGCCAGGTGCAGGCTACAGCAGAAACAAGGAAGAGGAAGCGAGACCCCACTTGCTGTTTTTCTCTGGATCAATTCAAGTCAATGAACTAAGTAGACCAGACTCATCTGCTATTGCATTTGTGTCTATGGGAGACCCACCCCATTAACACTAGAACCACTGGGCCTTGAGGAAATGTAAAATTCTAACAGTGTAATTCATATATTTCATATATGCTATTGCTAAAATAATAATTTGGTTCTTTTCATGAAGGTATTAGGTAGCATTAAAATAAGATTTATTTTCTCATTTCAAATAACAAAATAGCATTTTCATTAGTTTATGTTACTGTAGAGTATGCAGTACCAGTAAAAAGTTTGGACACACCTAACTCATTCAAGGGTTTTTCTTTATTTTTATTATTTTCTACATTGTAGAATAATAGTGAAGACATCAAAACTATGACATAACAAATATTGAATCATGTAGTAACCAAAAAAGTGTTCATATTTTATATTTGCGGTTCTTCAAAGTACCATTCCTTTTCTTTGATGACCGCTTTGCACGCTCTTGGCATTCTTTCAACCAGCTTCATGAGGTCATCACTTGGAATGCATTTCAATTAACAGGTGTGGCTTCTTAAAAGTTAATTTGCAGAATTTCTTTCCTTCTTAATGCGTTTGAGCCAATCAGTTGTGTTGTGACAAGGTAGTGGTGGTATATAGAAGATAGCCTTATTTGGTAAAAGACCAAGTCCATATTATGGCAAGAACAGCTCAAATAAGCAAAGAGAAACAACAGTCCATTATTACGTTAAGTCAATACAGAACATTTAAAGAACTTTGAAAGTTTCTTCAAATGCAGTCGCAAAAACCATCAAGCGCTATGTTGAAACTGGCTCTCATGAGGACCGCCACAGGAAAGAAAGACCCAGAGTTACCTCTGCTGTAGAGAATATGTTCATTGGAGTTACCAGCCTCAGAAATTGCAGCCCAAATAAATGCTTCAGAGTTCAAGTAACAGACACATCTCAACATTAGTTGTTTTTTTAGTTTTTTTATTTCACCTTTATTTAACCAGGTAGGCTAGTTGAGAACAAGTCTAATTTACAACTGCAACCTAAAGCATAGCAGTGCGACAAAAACAACAACACAGAGTTACACATGGGATAAACAAACGTACAGTCAATAACACAATAGAAAAACTGTATACAGTGTGCAAATGAAGTAAGGAGGTAAGGCAATAAATAGGCTATAGTGGAGAAGTAATTACAATTTAGCAATTAACACTGGAGTGATAGATGTGCAGATGAGGATGTGCAAGTAGAAATACTGGTGTGCAAAAGAGCAGAAAATGTTTTATATAGGGATGAGGTAGGTAGTTGGTTGGATAGGCTATTTACAGATGGGCTGTGTACAGCTGCAGTGATCGGAAAGCTGCTCTGACAGACGATGCTTGAAGTTAGTGAGGGGGATATGTCTCCAACTTCAGTGATTTTTGCAATTCGTTCCAGTCATTGGCAGCAGAGAACTGGAAGGAAAGGCGGCCAAAGCAGGTGTTGGCTTTGGGGATGACAAGTGAAATATACCTGCTGGAGCGTGTGCTACGGGTGGGTGTTGCTATGGTGACCAGTGAGCTGAGATAAGGCGGAGCTTTACCTAGCAAAGACCTATAGATGACCTGGAGCCAGTGGTTTGGCGACGAATATGTAGCGAGGACCAGCCAACGAGAGCATACAGGTCGCAATGGTGGGTAGTATATGGGTCTTTGGTGACAAAACGGATGGCACTGTGATAGACTGCATCCAATTTGATGAGTAGAGTGTTGGAGGCTATTTTGTAAATGACATCGCCGAAGTCAAGGATCAGCAGGATAGTCAATTTTACGAGGGCATGTTTGGCAGCATGAGTCGGGCTGTATCAGGAGGCTTTGTTGCAAAATAGGAAGCCAATTCGAGATTTAACTTTGGATTGGAGATGCTTAATGTGAGTCTGGAAGGAGAGTTTACAGTCTAACCAGACACCTAGGTATTTATAGTTGTCCACATATTCTAAGTCAGAACCGTCCAGAGTAGTGATGCTAGGCGGGCGGGCAGGTGCGGGCAGCGATCGGTTGAAGAGCAAGCATTTAGTTTTACTAGCGTTTAAGAGCAGTTGGAGGCCACGGAAGAAGTGTTGTATGGCATTGAAGCTTGTTTGGAGGTTTGTTAACACATTGTCCAAAGAAGGGTAAGATGTATACAGCATGGTGTCATCTGCGTAGAGGTGGATCAAAGAATCACCAGCAGCAAGAGCAGCATCATTGATATATACAGAGAAAAGAGTCGGCCCGAGAATTGAACCTTGTGGCACCCCCATAGAGACTGCCACAGGTCTGGACAACAGGCCCTCCAATTTGACACACTGAACTCTATTTGAGAAGTAGTTAATGAACCAGGCGAGGCAGTCACTTGAGAAACCAAGGCTGTTGAGTCTGTCGATTAGAATGCGGTGATTGACAGAGTCGAAAAACTTGGTTAGGTCGATGAAGATAGCTGCACAGTACTGTTTTTTATCAATGGTGGTTATGACATCGTTTAAGACCTTGAGCGTGGCTGAGGTGCACCCGTGACCAGCTCGGAAACTGGATTGCATAGTGGAGAAGGTACGGTGGGATTCGAGATGGTCGATCTGTTTGTTCACTTGGCTTTCGAAGACTTTAGAAAAGCAGGGCAAGATGGATATAGGTCTGTAACCGTTTGGGTCTAGAGTGTCTCCCCCTTTGAAGAGGGGGATGACCGTGGACGCTTTCCAATCTTTAGGAGTCTCAGACGATACGAAAGAGAGGTTGAACAGGCTAGTAATAGGGGTTGTGAAAATGGCGGACGATAATTTTAGGAAGAGAGGGTCCAGATTGTCTAGACCAGCTGATTTGTAGGGATCCAGATTTTGCAGCTCTTTCAGGACATGAGCTGTCTGGATTTGGGTGAAGGAGAAGCGGGGGGGCTTTGGCAAGTTGCTGCGGGGGGTGCAGAGCTGTTGGCCGGGGTAGGGGTAGCCAGGTGGAAAGTGTGGCCAGCCGTAGAGAAATGCTTATTTAAATTCTCGATTTCGTGGATTTATCGGTGGTGAAAGTGTTTCCTGGCCTCAGTGCAGTGGGCAGCTGAGAGGAGGTGCTCTTATTCTCCATGGACTTTAGTGTCCCCAAACTTTTTGAATTAGTGCTGCAGGATGCAAATTTCTGTTTGAAGAAGCTACCCTTTGCTTTCCTAACTGACTGTGTATTGGTTCCTGACTTCCCTGAAAAGTTGCATATCGAGTGGACTATTCGAAGCTAGTGCAGTGAGCCACAGGATGTTTTTGTGCTGGTCAAGTGCAGTCAAGTCTTGAGTGATCCATGGGCTATATCTGTTCTTAGTTCACTTTTTTTGAAAGGGGCATGCTTATTTAAGATGGTGAGGAAGGCACTTCTGAAGAACAACCAGGCGTCCTCTACTGACGGGATGAGGTCAATATCCTTCCAGGATACCCGGGCCAGGTTGATTAGAAAGGCCTGCTAGCACAAGTGTTTTAGGGAGCATTTGACAGTGATGAGGGGTGGTCGTTTGACCGCGGACCCATAACGGATGCAGGCAATGAGGCAGTGATCGCTGAGATTCTGGTTGAAAAAAGCAGAGGTGTATTTAGAGGGCAAGTTGGTCAGGATGATATCTTTGAGGGTGCCCATGTTTACGGATTTGGGGTTGTACCTGGTAGGTTCCTTGATAATTTGTGTGAGATTTAGGGCATCAAGCTTAGATTGTAGGACGGCCGGGGCGTTAACCTCCCTGGGCAAGGTGGGACGTTTGCGTCCCACCCTAGTAAAGCATATCCCAGTTTAGGTCACCTAACATTATGAACTCTGATGATAGATGGGGGGCAATCAATTCACATATGGTGTCCAGGGCACAGCTGGGAGCTTAAGGGGGTCTACAACAAGTGGCAACAGTGAAAGGAGAGACTTATTTCTGGAGAAATTGATTTTTAAAAGTAGTAGCTCGAACTGTTTGGGCATAGACCTGGATAGTATGGCAGAACTCTGCAGGCTATCTCTGCAGTAGATTGCAACTCCGCCCCCTTTAGCAGTTCTATCTTGATGGAAAATGTTGTAATTGGGGATGGAAATTTCAGAATTTTTGGTGGCCTTCCTAAGCCAGGATTCAGACACGGCTAGGACATCAGGGTTGGCGGAGTGTGCTAAAGCAGTGAATAAAGCAAATTTAGGGACGAGGCTTCTGATGTTAACATGCATGAACCCAAGGCTTTTCCGGTTACAGAAGTAAAAAAATGAGAGCGCCTGGGGACACACAGGGCCTGGGTTAACCTCTACATCACCAGAGGAACAGAGGAGGAGTAGGATAAGGGTACGGCTAAAGGCTATAAGAACTGGTCGTCTAGTGCGTTCGGAACAGAGAGTAAAAGGTGCAAACTTCTGGGCGTGGTAGGATAGATTTAGGGCATAATGCACAGACAAGGGCATGGTAGGGTGCGAGTACAGTGGAGGTAAACCTAGACATTGAGTGACGATGAGTGAGGCTGCATCTCTGGAAACACCAGTGAAACTAGGTGCAGTCTCCGCATGTGTGGGGGGTGGGACAAGGAGCTATCCGAGGCATGTAGAGAGGGACTAGGGGCTCCGCAGTAAAACAAAACAATGACAGCCGCCCTAAACAACAGTATACAAGGTATATTGACATTAGAGGGTGGCATAAAGCAATCACAGGTGTTGATTGGGAGGGCTAAGACAACAACAGGTAAACAGCTAAGACAGCAACAACGGGTAAATGGCGATGAATGGGCAGAGAGGGGTCAGTTAGCTACACACAGGGCCTGAGTTCGAGGCGCTCAGAGGAGAGGAGGAGACTGTACGAATCAGGCCTTCATCAAATCATATCAAATTTTATTTGTCACATACACATGGCTAGCAATGTTAATGCGAGTGTAGCGAAATGCTTGTGCTTCTAGTTCCAACCATGTAGAAATATCTAACAAGTAATCTAACCTAACAATTTCATAACAACTACCTTATAAACACAAGTGTAAAGGAATAATAAGAATATGTACATAAAAATCTATGAATGAGTGATGGCTGAACGGCATGGGCAAGATGCATTAGATGGTATGGAGTACAGTTTTTACATATGAGATGAGTAATGTAGGGTATGTAAATATAATATAAAGTGGCATTGTTTAAAGTGGCTAGTGATTAATTTATTACATCAAGATGCAGTAGATGGTATAGAGTACAGTATATACATATGAGATGAGTAATGTAGGGTATGTAAACATTATATAAAGTGGCTAGTGATACATTTATTACATACATTTTTGAATTATTAAAATGGCTAGAGTTGAGTCCGTATGTTGGCAGCAGCCACTCAATGTTAGTGATGGCTGTTTAACAGTCTGATGGCCTTGTGATAAACGCTGTTTTTCAGTCTCTCAGACCCCACTTTGATGCACCTGTACTGACCTCGCCTTCTGGATGATAGCAGGGTGAACAGGCAGTGGCTCGGGTGGTTGTTGTCCTTGATGATCTTTTTGGCCTTCCTGTGACATCGGATGGTGTACGTGTCCTGGAGGGCAGGTAGTTTGCCCCCGGTGATGCGTTGTGCAGACCTCACTACCCTCTGGAGTGCCCTACGGTTATGGGCGGAGCAGTTGCCGTATCAAGCGATGATACAGCCCGACAGGATGCTCTCGATTGTGCATCTGTAAAAGTTTGAGTGTTTTTGGTGACAAGCCAAATTTCTTCAGCCTCCTGAGATTGAAGAGGCGCTGCTGCACCTTCTTCACCACGCTGTCTGTGTGGGTGGACCGTTTCAGTTTGTCCATGATGTGTACGCCGAGGAATGTAAAACCTTCCACCCTCTCCACTACTGTCCGTCGATGTGGATAGGGGGCTGCTCCCTCTGCTGTTTCCTGAAGTCCACGATCATCTATGTCCTTTGTATTGTTGACATTGAGTGTGAGGTTATTTTCCTGTCACCACACTCCGAGGGCCCTCACCTCCTCCCTGTAGGCCGTCTCGTCATTGTTGGTAATCAAGCCTACCACCGTAGTGTCGTCTGCAAACTTGATGATTGAGTTGGAGGTGTGCATGGCCACGCAGTCGTGGGTGAACAGGGAGTACAGGAGAGGGCTGAGAACGCACCCTTGTGGGGCCCAGTGTTGAGGATCAGCGGGGTGGAGATGTTGTTACCTACCCTCACCACCTGGGGGCGGCCCGTCAGGAAGTCCAGGACCCAGTTGCACAGGGTGGGGTTGAGACCCAGGGTCTCGAGCTTAATGACGAGTTTGGAGGGTACTATGGTGTTAAATGCTGAGCTGTAGTCAATGAACAGCATTCTTACAAAGGTGTTCCTCTTGTCCAGATGGGATAGGGCAGTGTGCAGTGTGATGGTGATTGCGTCATCTGTGAACCTAATTGGGGAGGTATGCAAATTGAAGTGGGTCTAGGGTGGCAGGTAAGGTGGAGGTGATATGATCCTTGTCTAGTCTCTCAAAGCGCTTCATGATGACAGAAGTGAGTGCTATGGGACGATAGTAATTTAGTTCAGTTACCTTTGTCTTCTTGGGTACAGTAACGATGGTGGCCATCTTGAAGCATGTGGGGACAGTAGAATGGGATAGGGAGAGGTTGAATATGTCTCTAAACACACCAGCCAGCTGGTCTGCGCATGCTAGGAGGACGCGGCTAGAGATGCCGTCTGGGCCGGCAGCCTTGCGAGTGTTAACATGTTTTAAAGTCTTACTCAAGTCGGCCACGGAGAAGGAGGGCCTGCAGTCCTTGGTAGCGGGCCGCATCGGTGGCACTAAATTATCCTCAAAGTGGGCAAAGAAGGTTCTAGTTTGTCTGGAAGAAAGACGTCGGTGTCCGTGATGTGACTGGTTTTCTTTTTGTAGTCCATGATTGCCTGTAGACCTTGCCACATACGTCTCATGTCTGAACCGTTGAATTGCGACTACACTTTGTCCCTATACCAACATTTCACTTGTTTGATTGCCTTGCGGAGGGAATAACTACACTGTTTGTATTCGGCCATATTCCCAGTCATCTTTCCATGGTTAAATGTGGTTGTTCGCGCTTTCAGTTTTGAGCGAATGCCGCCATCTATCCACGGTTTCTGGTTAGGGTAGGTTTTAATAGTCACAGTGGGTACAACTTCTACAATGCACTTCCTTATAATCTCACTCACAGAATCAGCGTATAAATCGATATTATTCTCTGAAGCTGCAGTCCGCGAGATCAAAACAATCTTGAAGAGTGGATTACGATTGGTCAGACCAGCGTTGAATAGTTCTCATCACGGGTACATCCTGTTTGAGTTTCTACCTACAGGACGGGAGGAGCAAAATGGAGGGAGGGCAGGGGAGGGCCTTGTGTGACTATCATTTGTTTTTCAACAGGACAATGACCCAACACACCTCCAGACTGTGTAAGGGCTATTTGGCCAAGAAGGAGAGTGATGGAGTGCTGCATCAGATGACCTGGCTTCCACAATCACCCAAACTCAACCCAATTGAGATGGTTTGGGATGAGTTGGACCGCAGAGGGAAGGAAAAGCAGCCAACAAGTGCTCAGTATATGTGGGAACTCCTTCCAGGTGAAGATGGTTGAGAGAATGCCAAAAGTGTGCAAAGCTGTCATCAAGGCAAAGGGTGGCTACTTCGCAGAATCTAAAATCTACAGTGAGGGAAAAAAGTATTTGATCCCCTGCTGATTTTGTACATTTCCCACTGACAAAGAAATTATCAGTCTATAATTTTAATGGTAGGTTTATTTGAACAGTGAGAGACAGAATAACAACAAAAAAATCCAGAAAAACCCATGACAAAAATGTTATAAATTGTTTTGCATTTTAATGAGGGAAATGAGTATTTGACCCCTCTGCAAAACATGACTTAGTACTTGGTGGCAAAACCCTTGTTGGCAATCACAGAGGTCAGACGTTTCTTGTAGTAGGCCACCAGGTTTGCTCACATCTCAGGATTGATTTTGTTCCACTACTCTTTGCAGATCTTCTCCAAGTCATTAACCTCTATAGGGTATGTGGGACGAAATCGTCCCACCTACTCAACAGCCAGTGGAATCCCGTGGCGCGTTATTCAAATACCTTAGAAATGTTATTACTTCAATTTCTCAAACATATGACTATTTTACACCATTTTAATTAAAGACAAGACTCTCGTTAATCTAACCACACTGTCCGATTTCAAAAAGGCTTTACAACGAAAGAAAAACATTAGATTATGTCAGCAGAGTACCCAGCCAGAAATAATCAGACACCCATTTTTCAAGCTAGCATATAATGTCACATAAACCCAAACCACAGCTAAATGCAGCACTAACCTTTGATCTTCATCAGATGACACTTCTAGGACATTATGTTATACAATACATGCATGTTTTGTTCAATCAAGTTCATATTTATATCAAAAACCAGCTTTTTACATTAGCATGTGACGTTCAGAACTAGCATACCCACCGCAAACTTCCGGTGAATTTACTAAATTACTCACGATAAACGTTCACAAAAAACATAACAATTATTTTAAGAATTATAGATACAGAACTCCTTTATGCAATCGCTATGTCCGATTTTAAAATAGCTTTTCGGCAAAAGCACATTTTGCAATATTCTGAGTAGATAGCCCAGTCATCACGGGCTAGCTAATTTGACACCCACCAAGTTTGGCCCTCACCAAACTCCGATTTACTATTAGAAAAATGTGATTACCTTTGCTGTTCTTCGTCAGAATGCACTCCCAGGACTTCTACTTCAATAACAAATGTTGGTTTGGTTCAAAATAATCCATAGTTATATTCAAATATCCTCTGTTTTGTTAGTGCGTTCAAGACACTATCCGAAGGGTGACGAAGGGTGACGCGCCCAACGCGTTTCGTGACAAAAAAAATCGAAATATTCCATTACCGTACTTTTAAGCATGTCAACCGCTGTTTAAAATCCATTTTTATGCGATTTTTCTCGTAAAAGAGCGATAATATTCCGACCGGGAAACCCTGTTTACGTTCAAAGACAGAGAAAATAAAAACATGGTGTCGCCTCGTGCACGCGCCTCAGTCTCATTGTTCTCTGATCGACCATTATCCAAATGCGCTACTGTTTTTCAGCCAGGGCCTGCAAAAACATCATTCAGCGTTTTGCCGCCTTCTGAGAGCCTATGGGAGCCATAGGAAGTGTCACGTTACAGCAGAGATCTTCAGTTTTCAATATAGAGAGTGTAGAAGCCCAAGAAATGGTCAGAGAGGGTTTTTGCCTGCCATATGAGTTCTGTTATACTCAGACACCATTCAAACAGTTTTAGAAACTTTAGGGTGTTTTCTATCCAAAGCCAATAATTATATGCATATTCTAGTTTCTGGGCAGTAGTAATAACCAGATTAAATCGGGTACGTTTTTTATCCGGCCGTGCAAATACTGCCCCCTACCCTAGAGAGGTTAAGGTTTCGAGGCTGACATTTGGCAACTCGAACCTTCAGCTCCCTCCACAAATTTTCTATGGGATTAAGGTCTGGAGACTGGCTAGGCGACTCCAGAACCTTACTGTGCTTCTTCTTGAGCCACACCTTTGTTGCCTTAGCCGTGTGTTTTGGGTCATTGTCATGCTGGAATACCCATTCACAACCCATTTTCAATGCCCTGGCTGAGGGAAGGAGGTTCTCACCCAAGATTTTACGGTACATGGCCCCGTCCATCCTCCCTTTGATGCGGTGAAGTTGTCCTGTCCCCTTAGCAGAAAAACACCCCCAAAGCATAATGTTTCCACCTCCATGTTTGACGGTGGGGATGGTAGTCTTTGGGGTCATAGACAGCATTCCTCCTCCTCCAAACACGGCGAGTTGAGTTGATGCCAAAGAGCTCCATTTTGGTCTCATCTGACCACAACACTTTCACCCAGTTGTCCTCTGAATCATTCAGATGTTCATTGGCAAACTTCAGACGGGCATGTATATGTGCTTTCTTGAGAAGGGGGACCTTGCGGGCGCTGCAGGATTTCAGTCCTTCCTAATCATTGCAACTCCACGAGGTGAGATCTTGCATGGAGCCCCAGGCCGAGGGAGAATGACAGTTCTTTTGTGTTTCTTCCATTTGCGAATAATCGCACCAAATGTTGTCACCTTCTCACCAAGCTGCTTGGTGGTGGTCTTGTAGCCCATTCCAGCCTTATGTAGGTCTACAATCTTGTCCCTGACATCCTTGGAGAGCTCTTTGGTCTTGGCCATGGTGGAGAGTTTGGAATTTGATTGATTGATTGATTGCTTCTGTGGACAGGTGTCTTTTATACAGGTAACAAACTGAGATTAGGAGCACTCCATTTAAGAGTGTGCTCCTAATCTCAGCTCGTTACCTGTATAAAAGACACCTGGGAGCCAGAAATCTTTCTGATTGAGAGGGGGTCAAATACTTATTTCCCTCATTAAAATGCAAATCAATTTATAACATTTTTGACATGCGTTTTTCTGGATTTTTTGTTGTTGTTATTCTGTCTCTCACTGTTCAAATAAACCTACCATTAAAATTATAGACTGATCATTTCTTTGTCAGTGGGCAAACGTACAAAATCAGCAGGGGATCAAATACTTTTTTCCCTCACTGTATTTAGAATTGTTAAAAAAACATTGGGTTACTGCTAGATTCCACATGTGTTATTTCATTGTTTTGATGTCTTCACTATTATTCAACCATGTAGAAAATAGTGAAAATAAAGAAAACCCTTGTATGAGTAGGTGTGTCCAAACTTTTGACTGGTACTTTATGTAAAAACAAAATACCACAAAACCCACAAATTCAATTGTTTAATCAAATGTATTTGTAGAGTGTTTTTGTATCAGCTATTAAACAGAAAGCATAAGTGCTGGAATACAGCAACAGCTTATTTTTATAAAGATACCTTTTTTACCCTAACCCTAGACACAAAGACACACGGTCAGCAAAATGCACCATCAAATAATAAAAACAGTAGCTTAAACATCATTATAAGCACAAAGTGTGCTCGATAAAAAGTGAAAATCAGCACAAAACCTATAATGGCATTACAATTAATATAAGTGTCGATATGACAGCAGTCATAAATAGTCAATTATTGTCAGCTCATGCTTACGTGGCATGCATTTTCACGCAATGACATCAGTTGGATTTCATTTAGCGCTTATTCCTTGTCCTAACAGTTGACACAAATCGTCCACTTTTACTTGCTTGACACACTTCCCACAAACACGTCACGTCACTTGCAGGTGACACAAGTGTCTTGGGTTCTGTCTTTGTGCATCTGGCCACCTGGCACTGTCTCCTCCCCGGGAGCTGTGAGCAATTTTATCTCACGCAAAGGCTCCCATGGAATCTGTGCTGCTGCCTTGGCCCTCATAGGTCTCAAACGTAGCCCATATGCCAGACTCCACATGAAGTCTCTCCAAAACATCCACACCAACCTATGGAACACAATAGAGTAGAAAACATTAGGATTATTTTCTCATAGGAAAAACAATGTGTTCTGTCACTTCAAGCATTGTATAAGTTTATCTATATGTATGGCAATAGGTATTATGCAATATTGACATACCTTTGATTGTAGCAGCGATAACGCAGCATGTGCATCCATTCGTCTTGGTCTTCTTGCCATTGTAAATTTAATTAAATCTCTCACTGTGTACTCCAAGTAGGCCAGAGTACACTGATAAAACTGCTTGGGTTTGGTGGACTGATATAAGGTACATTCACATTTGGTGATGACATAAATATCCATAATTCGCTTCCCCTTGCTCATCAACTCACCCATTTGCCCCCTTTCTCCCCATCATACATTAAGTAAAGTATCAAATCTGTTGTTATATGTGTGAAATTACTTTCGGTATAGTTTAGGTTAAGTTTTGAAGCAATTATCTGGGTGATTATCAACTGGGCACTGAACATTCCAATGTCGGGAGAATGAGTGCAGCATGCCCTACTGTCCCGAAGAGGGGCAACGGGAAAACCATTCAAATACAACATTCCCTACTGAAGCTGTGTAAGGGCTGTCGTGAGAGAGAGACCAAGGTGCAGCGGAGTTAGTGTTCATCATAGCATTTAATAATAGAAAGAACACTATACAAAACAAAACAAGAAAACCGACAGCCAAACAGTCCTGTCAGGTGCAAACACTAAACAGAAACAATTTCCCACAAAACCCAAAGGAAAAACATGCTCCTTATGTGTGACTCCCAATCAGCAACAACGAGCTTCAGCTCTGCCTGATTGGGAGCCACACACGGCCCAAAACAAAAACATAGAAAAAGGAACTTAGAACGCCCACCCAATGTAACACCCTGGCCTAACCAAAATAAAGAACAAAAACCCTTCTCTATGGCCAGGGCGTTACAAGCTGGTTATAACTCCAGTTCTGTTTGTGATATTAAGATCATATCAACAGCATTATATATACGTACTTATGTAGGAAAAGTCAAGGATGGAGGAGGGCATGACTTAAAAAATAGCATAGTAATAAAATATATTCATGAGCAGTCAAAATTACGTAACTGACAATTTCTCCAAAATGGTAAATCTTAATTTATCCCCCATCTTTGCAGTAGCCAAAGATGATCTATTATATTGCTCAGCTCAGATGTGACTTCGGTTCTGTCACTTCAAGCACAAATGTATCATACTTTGACTAAAACAATGATTTATTGACTTACATCATGGGTAAGCTCTGGCCATTGTCTTTCAGCTCGAAAAAGTGGATTTCTACTGGTGCGGGAGTTTAATCTTGTCCAGCAACAGTGTAAAAAGTTAGGATGTGCATATCACTCCCAAACCCTTCCTGCATGTATCCTCCAGGCCAGTCTGCTGTGTTCTCTCGAGAAGGAGCAGAGGGGTCACCTGATCGCTGAGTCACAGTCCAGCGACGCCCTCCTGAGCGACACGGGGACGCAGACCTACGCTTTCCTGTCAGCTCCGTTCGGTCGTGACACTTCATTGGCCAGTCTGACGGAGGACCGCCCCCTCCAGCTCCACCTCCAGCTGCAGGCGAAGGGTGTGACGGCCCGACACAACAAGTCTAGCTCCGCCTTCACCTTTCTCTGTGGACACACCTTCCAACGCAGAGAGTTTCCCAAACACTTCAGGTACTCCAAACACTTCAGTTACTCCAAACAGTTCAGGTATCCCAAACATTTCAGGTAGCCCAAACATTTCAGGTACCTGACCCTCTGTTGTGTAGTAGCCTTGATATGGCTTGATATCCTTTAGTATGTTTTCTAGACAAATAAAATGAATGTTCCTCATCATTATTATTCAGGAACGTGCACACCGACATACAGATGTGTGCCAGTGGCTGGTTTGAGCAGAGGTGTCCCCTAGCCTACCTGGGCTGCACTTACAGCCAGAGGAGGTTCCAGCCCTCCACACACACTGCCACCGTCACCTACAAGTAAGAAAGCTCCCTCATAGAAACATACAGACAGCCCTTACCATTACCTTGACCCTGACAATAACTTTAACTTGTACCTCCAGCAAAGAGCTTAGTAGCTTCAGCCTGAGACCCACTGTCCCTGCCTCTCTAAATGAGGAACCCCAATACTCCAAGTCCCAGTCTGCTCCAGAATCAGTCTCAAACCTCAGGAGGCGAAGGTCGAGGGGTGGAGGAGGAGGGGACCAGGACTCTCTGAGCACTCTGCCCTACGAGGTGCTGTACCACATGGCCAGCTTCCTGGACAGCCTGTCCCTGTCCCAACTGGCCCTGGTGTCCCACCTCATGAGGGAGGTGTGTTCCTCTCTGCTGCACGACAGGGGGATGGTCTCCCTCCTCTGGGAGAAGAAGACCTATAAGACTGGCATGGCCAAGTGGAAAGCCAAGAAGGTGGTGAGTTAGCCGAGATAGGAGAAGTTTCTATATTAGTTTTTTACGGTGCTTTCCCTTTGTTGATTTCCTCTCCTCTCTTCTCCTTCCTGCTCTCTGCTCTCCTCTTCTTTGCTTTCTCCTCTTTGTTCTCCTCTTCTCTCTATTCCTTCCTCCTCTCATTTTCTCCTTCCCTCCCCTGTACTCTCCCTCCACTCCTCCCCTCCCTCTGCCCAGGTGTGGCAGTTCAGTACTCTGTTCTCTCCAGTAGAAGCATGGTGTTTTGACAACAATGTACCCTCCATGTCAGACCACCTGAAGGTGTGCCCTTACTACGAGATGGAGCCCAGGACCGAGCGTGTGCTCCTGCCTCACATTGTCAACAACAAAACGAACACAGACACACAAAGCAACAGCAATAGTCTGGTCACCATGTTCCAGAAGAAGACTTGAATATTGTTTCATAAGACTTAATAGTGGTTCATAAGCTTTCAATAGTAGTTCATAAGGTTTGAATAGTGGTTCATTTGTACTGCACCTACAATCCTCTACCCTGAGTGCCAGTCTGTTTGTGCCATCATGCCAACTCCTTGTCACTCATTGTCATGCCAAACATGTATGGCTTGACAATAACAGCAATAGAGTTGGCAAGAGCATAAACATATCTGGGACCAAGTTAGCGATCCACTTAAAGAGCCACTGAACATGCTGATTGGCGTGTGTGTTTTTCTGTTGCTCATTAGAAAAATGAGATTTTAGTCTTGGAAGTGCATTTCCTGACCGATTATGCGCTTGGTTAATGATGTTTGTCCCCCATGAGACACTGCGGAAGCCTATTTCAGTTCCACAAAATCCCCAGAATAAATCTAAGAACTTAATTTTTACGTTTTTGCTAAGGATGATTTAGTTGCATAATTCTACATCTAACTAAGATGTTTGGTGCAGTATTTCTCAAGTTTAAAAAAATGTGCAACGTGTTGTCTTGTGTAAACAAAGTCGGAGCAGCTGGGCAGATCTGTCTCATAGTCTATGCTATTGTATAGAGAGCAATCACCGCAGCTGTTCACCACGTTAGTGGGCAAATTGACATCTTCAAATCAAAACCCAAACTTTATTAATTTACCCGTGGTGAAGCACAGATGTTCCAAACTCCGTTTTAGAGTACAGCACACATTTTGTTGTAACCCCAGACAAAAACACTTTTCTGCCCTGCTAGAGCTGCCCCGGTCAACTAATTGCTGTTATTGTGTTTTACTTCATTTAATATTTTTTTAACTAGGCAAGTGGAAAGTGTAAACATCTAAGAGCAACAATGGCTCAGCTTACAGAACGGGACCACCAAGTGCTGTTCTCTGGACGAATGAATCATCTGGCATCATCTCGAACTGACAAATCTGGGTTTGGTGGATGCCAGAAGAACGCTACCTGCCCGAATGCATAGTGCCAACTGTAAAGTTTGGTGGAGGGGTAATAATGGTCTGGGGCTTTTTTCATGGTTCGGGCTAGGCCCCTTAGTTCCAGTGAAGGGAAATCTTAATGCTACAGCATACAATGACATTCTAGATTATTCTGTGCTTCCATACATGAAGCGCACATTTTGGCACTTGCTGTATGACTGATGAGGAAGTCCATATTGCAAATGTACGGTCCCTTACTAGACGTCCGCGAATGTTTGTAAAAATTCGCGGACGGCGCCTGGCGGTGCACTGGGGCCGGATCTTCCGGGAAGTCATCGAATGAAGTCTCTCGGACGTTCGGTTTCCGTTTGTCATTTTTCACCTGTCCCGGAAAATAACAGCAGAGGGCGAATGGAGGGCGAATGGAAACATATTGCAAATGTAACAAACATCACCAATCACGGCGTGGCCTTTTCTCCTAAACGGAGAAGACTTCGAAGACGAAACTTGGCGAGCATAGGTTTCGCATAATGGGCAGTTGGCCCCGAACAAGATGGAGTCGAGGCCTCAACGCTTTTTGAGTTAAGGCCATTTTTCTGGGATTAAAGGTAAAAAATGAAAATAGAGCGCTAATTTGACTGCTTCACGTCAAAGTACATGAACCTACGGTGTCAGGAAAAAAGAACCAGTGATTTATCTATCGTCATTTAAGAGAAATCGTACAATGTACATTTGGTGATGTTGAAATGTTTTAATTTTTTTCCCAAAAAAGTTACAGATCCAGTTGCAGCGTGTTCAGATGAATCCGTTAAGGCAGGTTTCGGAGCTCTGCGAGATTTCTGTGATTTTCTGAAATAACACAAACTCATTAAACCCTCTGTAAATAAGTCAGTTCTTAACGTAAAGACTTAAAACTCAATATTCTATAAGAGCCTAATCCAAGGAGGATATGTGTTCACTTTCGGCTTCCTGTGTCAACCAGAAGTGCCTTAAAATGGTGTCATAGGGGCTCTTTCGAAGGGTTAACCTCTCTAGGGTAGGGGGCAGTATTTTCACATCCGGATAAAAAACGTACCCGATTTAATCTGATTATTACTACTGCCCAGAAACTAGAATATGCATATAATTGTTTGATTTGGATAGAAAACACCCTAAAGTTTCTACAACTGTTTGAATGGTGTCTGTGAGTATAACAGAACTCATATGGCAGGCCAAAACCTGAGAAGAGTCTGTACAGGAAGTGCCCTCTCTGACCATTTCTTGGCCTTCTATACCATCTGTATCAAAAACAGGGGATCTCTGCTGTAACGTGACACTTTCTAAGGCTCCCATAGGCTCTCAGAAGGCGCCAGAACGTTGAATGATGACTTTGCAGCCCCTGGCTGAAAAACAGTAGCGCATTTGGATAGTGGTCGATCTGAGAACAATGAGACGGCTGCGCGCATGCACGTGAAGAGTCCATTTTACATTTTCAGTCTTTGAACGAAAAAGACGTTTCCCGGTTGGAATATTATCGCTATTTTACGAGAAAAATCGCATAAAAAATTGATTTTAAACAGCGTTTGACATGCTTCGAAGTACGGTAATGGAATATTTTGACATTTTTTGTTATGACATGCGTCCGCGCGTCACCGTTCGGATAGTGTCTTGAACGCAAGAACAAAACAGAGGATATTTGAACATAACTATGGATTATTTTGAACCAAAACAACATTTGTGTATGAAGTAGAAGTCCTGGGAGTGCATTCTGATGAAGAACAGCAAAGGTAATCCAATTTTTCTTATAGTAATTCTGAGTTTAGTGAACGCCAAACTTGGTGGGTGTCAAAATAGCTAGCCCGTGATGGCGAGCTATCTACTCAGAATATTGCAAAATGTGCTTTTGCCGAAAAGCTATTTTAAAATCGGACACCGCGATTGCATAAAGGAGTTCTGTATCTATAATTCTTAAAATAATTGTTATGTTTTTTGTGAACGTTTATCAAGAGTAATTTAGTAAATTTACCGGAAGTTTTCGGTATGTTTGCTAGTTCTGAACGTCACATGCTAATGTAAAAAGCTGGTTTTTGATATAAATATGAACTTTATTGAACAAAACATGCATGTATTGTATAACATAATGTCCTAGGAGTGTCATCTGATGAAGATCATCAAAGGTTAGAGCTGCATTTAGCTGTGGTTTTGGTTTTTGTGACATTATATGCTAGCTTGAAAAATGGGTGTCTGATTATTTCTGGCTGGGTACTCTGCTGACATAATCTAATGTTTTGCTTTTACTGTAAAGCCTTTTTGAAATCGGACAGTGTGGTTAGATTAACGAGAGTCTTGTCTTTAAAATGGTGTAAAATAGTCATATGTTTGAGAAATTGAAGTAATAGCATTTCTAAGGTATTTGAAAATCGCGCCACGGGATTCCACTGGCTGTTGAGTAGCCCATAGAGGTTAATCTAACCACATTGTTAGAGGGTCACGTTACAGCACAGATGCTGTATTTTAATAGAGATGCAACATCAAAACTATGAAATAACACATATGGAATCATGTAGTAACCCAACAAGTTTTAAACAAATCAAAATATATTTCTGATTTTAGAGTATGCATGAGATGGCGAATGCTGTGGTATCACTGCACAATGCTGTGGTAGCCATGCTGGTTAAGTGTGCCTTGAATACTAAATAAATCACTGACAGTGTCACCAGAAGAGCACCATCACACCTCCTCCTCCATGCTTCACGGTGGGAACCACACATGCAGAGATCATCCGTTCACCTACTCTGTGTCTCACAAAGAGACCTACTCTGCAACTAACACCCTTATGCAAATATTCTGTCTCAAATACATGCGCCGAATGTACTTAGCCTTCGGTTACAAATACATTTGCACAAAAATCATTCCATCTAACCAATAACATGTTAGTCACTACTGCTTGTCCACTTATATATACTGCTCAAAAAAATAAAGGGAACACTTAAACAACACATCCTAGATCTGAATGAAATAAATAAGCTTATTAAATACTTTCTTCTTTACATAGTTGAATGTGCTGACAACAAAATCACACAAAAATAATCAACGGAAATCCAATTTATCAACCCATGGAGGTCTGGATTTGGAGTCACACTCAAAATTAAAGTGGAAAACCACACTACAGGCTGATCCAACTTTGATGTAATGTCCTTAAAACAAGTCAAATGAGGCTCAGTAGTGTGTGTGGCCTCCACGTGCCTGTATGACCTCCCTACAACGCCTGGGCATGCTCCTGATGAGGTGGCGGAACGGTCTCCTGAGGGATCTCCTCCCAGACCTGGACTAAAGCATCCGCCAACTCCTGGACAGTCTGTGGTACAACGTGGCGTTGGTGGATGGAGCGAGACATGATGTCCCAGATGTGCTCAATTGGATCCAGGTCTGGGGAACGGGCGGGCCAGTCCATAGCATCAATGCCTTCCTCTTGCAGGAACTGCTGACACACTCCAGCCACATGAGGTCTAGCATTGTCTTGCATTAGGAGGAACCCAGGGCCAACCGCAACGGGATATGGTCTCACAAGGGGTCTGAGGATCTCATCTCAGTAACTAATGGTAGTCAGGCTACCTCTGGCGAGCACATGGAGGGCTGTGCGGCCCCCCAAAGAAATGCCACCCCACACCATTACTGACCCACCGCCAAACCGGTCATGCTGGAGGATGTTGCAGGCAGCAGAACGTTCTCCATGGCGTCTCCAGACTCTGTCACGTGCTCAATGTGAACCTGCTTTCATCTGTGAAGAGCACAGGGCACCAGTGGCGAATTTGCCAATCTTGGTGTTCTCTGGCAAATGCCAAATGTCCTGCACGGTGTTGGGCTGTAAGCACAACCCCCACCTGTGGACGTCGGGCCCTCATACCACCCTCATGGAGTCTGTTTCTGACCGTTTGAGCAGACACCTGCACATTTGTGGCCTGCTGGAGGTCATTTTGCAGGGCTCTGGCAGTGCTTCTCCTGCTCCTCCTTGCACAAAGGCAGAGGTAGCGGTCCTGCTGCTGGGTTGTTGCCCTCCTACGGCCTCCTCCACATCTCCTGATGTACTGGACTGTCTCCTGGTAGCGCCTCCATGCTCTGGACACTACGCTGACAGACACAGCAAACCTTCTTGCCACAGCTCGCATTGATGTGCCATCCTGGATGAGCTGCACTACCTGAGCCACTTGTGTGGGTTGTAAACTCCGTCTCATGCTACCACGAGAGTGAAAGCACCGCCAGCATTCAAAAGTGACCAAAACATCAGCCAGGAAGCATAGGAACTGAGAAGTGGTCTGTGGTCCCCACCTGCAGAACCACTCCTTTATTGGGGGTGTCTTGCTAATTGCCTATAATTTCCACCTGTTGTCTATTCCATTTGAACAACAGCATGTGAAATTTATTGTCAATCAGTGTTGCTTCCTAAGTGGACAGTTTGATTTCACAGAAGTGTGATTGACTTGGAGTTACATTGTGTTGTTTAAGTGTTCCCTTTATTTTTTTGAGCAGTATATATATATATATACGTGTATATATATATATATATATATATATATATATATTTTTTTTTAATATATTTATATATTTTGTATTTATTTATATATATATATATATATATATATATATACATATATATAAAAATATATTTTTATATTTATATATAAATATAAAAATATATAAATATAAATATATATATATATTTATATTTATATTTATATATTTTTATATTTATTTATTTATATATATATATAAATATATTTTTATATTTATATATTTTCATATTTATATATTTTTATATTTATTTATTTATATATATATATAAATATATTTTTATATTTATATATTTTCATATTTATATATTTTTATATTTATTTATTTATATATATATATATATATTTGAAAATATATAAAAATATATTTATATATATATATATATATATATATATATATGAAAATATATATATGAAAATATATATATATATTGTAGTTGAACTGCATAAGTGTTGCTCTCCACCTTCTGGAGGACCAAGTTTTGAAATCAGTAGAATTAGAGTATGATAGCTAAAGAGATGGAGAAAAAACCTGTCTCCGGATTACATCTTCAAACTAAGTAAGGGCAACCGTTGCATCCGTGACAGGGAGAAGTATCCATTCCATCTATATGAGTAAGATAGAATAGCTAGCTACATTTTCAGTTATTACACATTTCTAATTTTGACAGAAAGTTGTTTTCGTTTCAAGTTAAAGTGTACTATAAGCTAGCTAGCTAACGTTAGCTGGCTGGCTTGCTAGCTAATGTTACGTGTGTGATCTGTGTAGTAATATTATTTGTATCTCAGAGCCATTTGCTTTGCTAGTTATAGCCTAATGTTAGCTAGCTAACGTTGAACCTGATTTGTTAGCTACCTGCAGATTCATGCAGGGTTGTAACTTCATGAGTTGGGATTATGGTTCATTGTTTAGCTAGCTAGCTACATCTCTTAACAAAAGACTACACTATGCAAGGATCCATTTCAATAGGGCAAGTAAAATGGTCAGTGAGCCATGTTATCTTCAGATAACATGGCAATAGGCTAGAGTTGTTCCTACCAACCTAAGGATTCATGTCATACCCCCCATGTAGGTATAGCTTAAACACAGACCAAATCGAAGCTTACCTTGCAAGATGTTTGCTGTTTGGTGAAAACGTGTAAAATAAACATTTTGATTCTCGGGGTTGGTGATCAATAACGGTAGGTCACAGGCAGACAAATAAGACATCCTCATGATCTGTGGAGTCCCGGCTTTCGGTGTGTATCAACATATACTGTGTTTATTTCATTTATGCTTCACAACGCTAACCGGAATGTAGGCAACAGCCATCTTGAAATTAGGTAATCGGCTCGGCCTGCCCTAATACATTCATATGCCAATATATGTTAGTAAGTCACACCAAAGATTTTAAGGCACAGATTAATAGCCAAGATACTCAGCTTTCCACAGACACCCTGTTTTTGCAGATAGGGGCTACCGTTCTCATACCAGACTGAATTGAATAAAAACAATCTAATAGGGTCCCCAAATATGGGGACTTTAGATTTAAGAGGTTTTAAATATGGACAAGCTTCCAAATTAAGTTGTGAGACTGTATAGCCTGGATGAAGCCCAGTCGGTTATGGACACGGGCCTGTGACGTAGCACCCTGTTCGGCCGTAACCAAACGTGTGGACACCGATGTCACAATAATGTTTTTGTGGAGGGGCTGACTGGTCTCTCAGACCCGTTCTAAGGCCCCTCGCTCAGGGGGTTACCCGAGTCAAGTGTTCGGAGGCTGCTTCCTCATTGGAGGTGTACGCAAGGTCTGTTTCCTCCACTCCCTCCAACTCCAGGAATTGGGAAATAGGAATGTGATTGCCCTAACGCCGGGGGAAAGCTAGTAAGCTTAATTCGCCGGAAGTTATGCATGCTAGCTGACTCTATGATGAGGCTACTAGTCTAAGCTAGGCTAGCTAGAATAACCAAGCAACTTAACATTAGCATACTAAACAAGAGAGCTACCCAAGCAATTCTAACATTAGGAAGCCGTTCCCTGGTCTCGCACACAAACTGATACGAGCGAGGGCAGCCTGAGTCGAGACATACAAGACAACAAACGTGAGCATGTTTTAATTCATTGGGGCATGGTCGGAAAACGGCTTGTTAGCCTTCATTGTTTCGGCCGCGTTAGCCATCTTACTTATTGCTATAGCCAGGCCAAGCAATTCGAAATAATAATTAATTGTTTGTGATTAGGAAACTTATGAGAAGCATACAAACTTCAGCACACAATGTCCAGGAGGTCTACCACTAAGAGACAGTTTAGTTGGCACAACGTAAGACAGTCTTATGTTCTGAATGATGTTTAGTAGCGTGAATCGCACACCACCAAAGGGCCTCAGAGGAGAGTGAATGGAATCTGTACCAGTAGAACTCATACACTGAGTAGACAGCAGAAATGGACATCCAGAGGGTTGACAAAGATTTGGGGTGGTGATGTGAGTCAATGTGTTAAAGTCAAAGTCGAGTTGCAAGTCATCATATTTTATGTTGAGAGTTGACGAGCTCAATTAGCTCATCACGAAAACTGACTCAGAGACTTTCAACCAGCGGTTTTCAGTTGCGGCTGAACAGTTTGTTTGTGTGTTTAACTTTGCCTGTAAACACACTGGATGATTCAGAATCCATTGAAGAGCTTGAACGATTCATTGACGAGAGATACTTACGAACTCTAAGAAATATGTTGCTGGTTTCGGAGGATTCAAGCATTGCTAAGGACAACCAACCCAATCAACAAAACAAACCAAAACCAGGTTGGCCAATTGATTTCAACGATGGAACCAAACCATCCCCTAGTAAGAGGGCACGTGTGGCGAGTGGGGAGAGGTTGACTTGTTAAAATCCATCAATGAAAGGCTTGCTAAACTTGATATCTTGGATATGTTACGAGAGGACATCAATGCATTATGTGCTAGTCTAGTATTCAGCCAACGTCAGATTGATGATCTAAGGTAAGAGAACACGGAGCTGAAAGGTACTGTAGACTCTATTCATAGCAAGGTGGAGGAGGGAGGGAGAACAAACAACTTAAAGAAACCTTGCTTGATGTACAGTGTCGATCAATGCGGGACAATCTAATATTTTCAGGGATACCGGAGAATGACAACAGCAGAGGCTGTGAGGACACAGTCCGAGACTTTATGTCAACTCAACTAAAACTGCCCACTGATGTTGTGCGTAATGTCACTTTCTCCAGAGTCCATAGAATAGGTAAGGCCTCTGGAAATAGGCCACGGGTTATTATTGCATGTTTTGACAAATTCAAGCAAAAGTAAATGATGAGGAACATGGGCAGAGAACTCAGAAACACTGATTTTGGAATGAATGATCACTTCCCCACCGAGATCAATGAAAGGAGAAAAAAACTATATCCCATCATGAAGGAAAAGCGTTGCCTGAATCAACGAGTCTCCATGGTGATGGATAAACTTTCTATCAGCGGGCAATTGTAATGGGACTCCAGAGTAACTCCCTGGCTATTTTAATTTAATGTTCAAGTTTGAGTTTGTGTGTTGTAGTGTATCGTGACAACTTCAACTATAACGAATACATGTTCTATATATATAGCTCAGGTTAATGTACTGTAGCCTTCCTAACAAAATACATGAGGTTTTTAACTTGGTCAAGATAAATAATATTCATATTTTGGTTTTGACCAAAAGGCATTTAGATGCATCTGTAAATGATGGGCAAAAAATTAACATTCATGGATATAGTCTACTGAGAAAAGACAGGAATAGGAATGGTGGGGGTGTAGCACTGTACATTCAGAATCAGATACATTAAGGTCATCCCTTCTCTTAAAAGGTATGTCAAGTAGAGGCACTATGGGTTCAAGTCCATCTGCCTCACCAGGCAGCCATATTGGTAGGATGTGTGTATAGACCTCCTAGCTCTAAGGTGTCCTATCTGGATGACTTATGCACTGGGATTGACCAGGCCACAGATAGCAACAGAGATGTATTTATCTTGGGTGATTTTAATATAAATTGGAAGGATCACAATAACTTGAATAGAACAAAATTGATGAGATATGCCAAGAACTGTGGTTTGAAACAAATGGTTAATGATACTACTAGATCATCAATTAAGTTGGGCCATCGTTCAGACACATGCATTGATCTGATTTTCTGTAATATACCATTGCAATGCTTAAAAGCCAGATCAATGCCAGTGGGCTGGACAGACCATAATATTGTGACCATAACCATGAACACCAAGGTTCCAAAGAAACCCCCTAGGATTGTGGTCAAGAGAAATGTTAAAACATTTAATCATGAGCTATTTCTAAATGATTTGGCTGCTGTACCCTGGGAGCTGATTTATCTAGAGGATGATTTTAAATCACGCTACAGAATGTTTTATTGATTTGCTCACTGAGGTAATGGACCATCATGCATCAGTAAGAAAGAGTACAGTTGGGGCTCGTCCATCTCCATGGATTGATGATGAACTGCGTGAGGCTTTTTCTCAAAGAAATATGGCAAAAGTCTTAGCCACCAAGTCAAAATTAGAAATTGATTAACAGAATTATAGAACATTACGTAATTATGCAGTTAAATTGAATCAAAGAAAAAAAAGTAATTTTACAAAAATGTTTTTATTGATTGTAAAAATGATTCTAAAGAGGTATGGGACACAGTTAAGGGCTTACTTGGTACATCTATCTCATCATGCCCATCTAGTGTGGAGGTTGCCGGGAGAATAATAACAAAACCAGTTGATATTGCCAATCATTTTGCAGATGTTTATACAAAGAAAATGAATTTACTGAGCAACAATGTAAACATACATTCTTCCAAACAAGCTATTGTCCAATGGATTGATCATATTATGAGCAACACGATCTGCTCTTTTAGTCTGCAAACGGTGTCAGTCGAGGAGGTGTTAAACCTATTGAAGTCATTACCTGATGGTAAATCTACAGGTTATGGTCTTATGGACAATGTTTTGTTTCGCTGTGCTGCTCCCCAGATTGCAGTTCCACTGAGATACATATTTAATTGGTCACTGGAAAAGGGGATGTTTGCAAATGTGTGGAAGCATGCGAAACTGTGTCCTATTCCGAAAGACTTCAAAGAACCCATTACTCCTGCCAATAGTCGACCAATTAGTCTACTCCCTACACTCAGTAAGATATTGGAGGGTATTGTGAGTAGACAAATATGGGAGTACATGGAAATAGAATGATCTAATTACAGCCAATCAGCTTATCGCAAAAACCATTCCACTACCACTGCATTGGTTGACATGACTGACCAGTGGCTCAATGCTATGGATAATGGCAAGTTTGTGGGTGTACTATTTTTAGATTTAGTGGATCATAAAATAATTTTGACAAAATTAATGCATTATGGTTTTAAGGAGGTAGCATTGAATTGGGTACAGTCATATCTAATTGATAGGAAACAGTCCACCTATATCAATGGTTCATTTTCTACCCCTCATGTGTTAAACTGTGGAATACCGCAGGGCAACTGCCTTGGGCCACTTCTTTATTTAATATATACCAATGACCTTCCCTATGCCTTAGCTGAAACTCAAGCTACTATATTTGCAGATGATACTACAATTTATGCAGCAAGACAATCGGTTCAACAGGTACAGCAAGCTTTACAAGGAGATTTGGAGAATATCAGGGAGTGGGTTTGCCAAAACAAACTTGTTTTAAACACCAAGAAAACCAAAGTTATGTTGGTCTGTTCCACTAGGAAAAGGCCAAAACAGCATGGGATACAATTAAGTATGGGAGGAGTACTAATTGAAGAAGTGGCAGAAACCAAACTATTGGGAGTGTAGCTAGACAACTGCTTATCATGGTCGTCTCAGATAACTAATCTATGTAAAAAAATATATATTAAAACAGCATGCATAATCAGAAGGACAGCTAAATATTTGCCAGGAAAAATTCTTCAGCAAATAACACAAGCATTAATTGAGAGTCAGGTGAACTACTGTTCTGTGGTCTGGGAAAATGCATCATCAAGTGAAGTTAGGAGGCTGCAGATTGCACAGAACAAAGCAGCAAGGATTGTTTTAAGGTGGAGATATGGTTCTTCTGTTGCAGTCATGCGCAATGTTCTTGGTTGGTCATCAATCGACAAGATAATTGAAAAAAACATGCTTATTTTATTTTATAATATATACAATTTAAAACAACCAAACTCTATTCACAACGGTATTCGGTTGGTAAGAGACAGACATTCCGTAAATACTAGGAATAGATTGTCCACCATCTATGCGCTATCCAGACAGAAAAGAGAAATAGGCAAAATAACATTTTGATTTAGAGCAATAAAGAAATGGAATAAATTAACTGAGCAAACCAGAAACCTTTCAATATATAAATGTAAACATTATTTTAAAACGATTTAAATATAATACATAGAAATGTTGTTGGACTATAGTAGATGAAAAATCTATATTTTTTAGATTGAGTGTTTATTGGGTCATTATGTTAATATATTATGTATGTTTGTAATAGTGTGTTATATGTGAAAATGTGTTTGTATTATAAATTGTATTTTAATGTTTAAGGACTCTTGGAAGATTTGTCCAAATGGGGACTGAAAGAGATCCAAATAAAATCAAATCACAGAATAATTGAAGGCATGGATTTTATGCCTTCATGCAGCGTAGCCTAGTGGTTAGAGCGTTGGACTAGTAACTGCAAAGGTTGCAAGTTCAAATCCCCGAGCTGACAAGGTACAAATCTGTTGTTCTGGCCCTGAACGAGGTAGTTAACCCACTGTTCCTCGGCTGTCATTGAAAAGAAGATTTTGTTCTTAACTCACTTGCCTAGTTAAATAAAGGTAAAATAAAAAAAATCTATTTAAAAGCCAACTAGTTTTTCAATGTGTGCACATGTTTTAATCTCATTCACACACTTACAGCATATCAACAATGGGCAATTCCACAAAATATATAAACAAGCCTTTCAGGGCAGAAGCACACAGTAGCGTAACCAAGTTACAGGTAAGCAACTGTAATACATCCGTCAGCTACTCTAGTAGTGCATATGTGACCTGTTTCAGGAAGCTAGGTGTATGTCGCACATCACTACTTCACAGGAGAGGCATTTGAACGTAAAAAAAATGTTCAAATCGAAATGTGTTTTATGGCAGAAATTCCTTCTGGAACATGTGAACTTTCACATGCCTTAATATCAAACGTGTATGCCATCTGTAAATACGAATAAATTGTTAAATTACGAGCCTAGTTGCTTTAGCCATGGAAAAAGACATAAACCATCCCACTAGCCGTTATTGGTTTAGATAATGGATGGGCTAAACATGCCGAGAGATTGGTCTGCCATGTAGCGTGCTTCTGTCTATAACATGAGCTGCTCAGTATGTATAGATAATCTTTGCTACCTCAGCTTTTTTTGAAAGATATTATACTGCAAAGGTGTTGCTACTGCTCTCAACAACATTTCTGCACTTAATTTAGCAGGCGCTATCGACAAAGATCAGTGGGAAAAAGTTGTGATTGACTACTTTCTAGAGGACGATCGTGCCATCCTAACTCTCTGACTCTGAAAATGAATCAGACGATGAGGAAATCCCTGATTTAGGTAAAAACATTTTCATTGAACTAGACATTGTAGAATCTTCTGCTGACAGTGATGGGGAAGAAACGGTGATCAACAGTGTTGTTGTCACGGAAAAAGTTGACAGGGTTTTGAAATCAGTGGAATACCCGGTGGAAGCTGAGTATGATAGCTAAGGGGATGGAGAAAATTATGGTGTTTGATTGCAAATGTGGAGGCAGATGAAAAGAGAACACAGAAGGATGTTGTATAAAACACTTGTCTCCGGATTTCATCTTCAAACTATGGCAACCATGGCATCAGTGACAGAGAGGGGGAAGCGTTCATCCATTCGGAAAGTACTCAGACCCCTTCCACATTTTGTTACGTTACAGCCTTATTCTAAAATGGATTCAATTGTTTTTTTCCATTTTCAATCTACACACAATACTCATAATGACAAAGCAAAAACAGGGTTTTAGAAATTTTTGCAAATTTATTAGAAATAAAAAGATGAAATATTACATTTACATAAGTATTCAGACCCTTTACTCAATACTTTGTTGAAGCACCTTTGGAAGCGATTACAGCCTTCAGGCTTCTTGGATATGATGCTGCAAGTTTGGCACACCTGTATTTGGAGAGTTTCTCCCAATCCTCTCTGCAGATCCTCTCAAGCACTGTCATGTTGGATGTGGAGTGTCGCTGCACAGCTATTTTCTCTCCAGAGATGTTCGATCGGGTTCAAGTTCAGGCTCTGGCTGGGCCACTTAAGGACATTCAGAGACTTGTCCCGAAGCCACTCCTGCATTGTCTTGGCTGTGTGCTTAGGGTCCTTGTCCTGTTGGAAGGTGAACCTTCATCCCAGTCTGAGGTCCTGAGTGCTCTGGAGTAGGTTTTCATCAAGGATATCTATGTACTTTGCTCTGCTCATCTTTCCCTCAATCCTAACTAGTCTCTCAGTCCCTGCTGCTGAAAAACATACCCACAGCATGATGCTGCCACCACCATGCTTCACCATAGGGATGGTGCCAGGTTTCCTCTAGACGTGAAGCTTGGCATTCAGGCCAAAGTGTTCCCTTTTCCCACGATTGCCCAGTTTGGCCGGGCGGCCAGCTCTAGGAAGAGTCTTGGTGGTTCCAAACTTCTTGATGGAGGACAATGTGTTCTTGGGAACCTTCAAAAAAATATTATGCTCTGACATGCACTGTCATCTGTGGGACCTTATATAGACAGATGTGTGCCTTTCCAAATAATGTCCAATCAATTGAATTTACCACAGGTGGACTCCAATCAAGTTGTAGAAACATCACAAGGGTGATCAATGGAAACAGGATGCACCTGAGCTCAATTTCGAGTCTCATAGGAAAGGGTCTGAATACTTATGTAAATAAGTTATTTCTGTTTTTATTTTTAATACATTTGCAAAAATGATTTGTCATTATGGGGTATTGTGTGTAGATTGATGGGGGAAGAAATTAATTTAATCAATTTTAGAATAAGGCTGTAATGTAACAGAATGTGGAAAAGGGAAGGGGTCTGAATACTTTCCGAAAGCACTGTATAACCTTTATTTTATCAGGGAGTCATAATGAGACCAAGGTCTCTTTTATAGATGAGCCTTGAAATACATCAATTATAGAAAATACACACATCAATATAAATACAAAATGTAAAAAGAAAGAAAAACACGGTCATAAAACAAACACATTCATTGGTAATAAGGTCCTCAATCAGTATAAAGGAGGAAATTATGCTTGAGCAAAATCAAAGCTGCAATGTCTTTGCTTGCTGGTTCAGTAGGGCCCCCCAGAGACAACTGCAGGTCTTGACAGGTGGTCTTGCAGTCAGCAACCATCTTCTGGTAGACTCACTCTCAACAAGCAGGATATGCTGCTCTTCCTTCTTCAGCTTGACTGATTTAACAGCTTCAGGCAGATCTGTAGAGCACAGGTTTGTCCTGGACTTAGTGCTTGAGATGTGGGGCAGCAATTTTCTCTGCAGATTCCTGAAAGAACACAGCCCGACTGCACATACCTCTGGAAAATACACAAATAATGTAAGATCAATAAAGTAGTGCCAATTATGTTGGACGTAAATTAAATAATAAAATAATGTGTTGTTTATGCTTTACATACCAAGTGCTGTCATCGATTCCTTGTAGAGATGCCACACCGCTGCTTTTGTCACATGAGATGGCAGCAGCTTTCCACCAAAGTTTTTGTGTCCTGGGGTGCCATGCTGGTAATACTAGGGCACAACGCAGCACTCCAGGCCAAGGCACAACGGCCACTGGCCGCAAAAGACATGGATTTTTTTAGGGGGCGTTACGGCCACAAAGGGATGCCACCGTGAAATTCCGTGGCATTATCAAGTGCTTGTCAAATTGTGAATGAGAGACTAATGAAGAGTGAGCAGTCTGCACAAAAAACAAAGCAGAGCTCATACTTTTAACCTGTTTGGGATAGGGGACAGTATTTTCACGGCCGGATAAAAACGTACCCGATTTAATCTACTCCTGCCCAGAAACTAGATTTGGATAGAACACTCTAAAGTTTCTAAAACTGTTTGAATGGTGTCTGTGAGTATAACAGAACTCATATGGCAGGCCAAAACCTGAGAATATTCCATACAGGAAGTGCCCTGTCTCACAATTTGTTCTCCTTCTGGGGCATCTCTATCAAAAATACATCATCTCTGCTGTAACGTGACATTTTCTAAGGCTTCCATTGGCTCTCAGAAGGTGCCAGAAAGTGGAATGACGTCTCTACAGTCTCTGGGCGAAAAACAGCAGGAGTTTTTGTGAGTGGTCAGGCAGGGAACAATGACACTGGAAATGCGCGTCCACGAGATGACTCCATGTTTTTCTTTCAGTCTTTGAATGAATATAACGTCGCCCGGTTGGAATATTATCGCTATTTTACGATAAAAATAGCATACAAATTTATTTTAAACAGCGTTTGACATGCTTCAAAGTACGGTAATGGAATATTTAGCATTTTGTTGTCACTGAATGCGCCCGCGCGTCACCCTTCGGATAGTGACCTCAACGCACGAACAAAACGGAGCTATTTCAATATAACTATGGATTATTTCGAACCAAAAAAACATTTGTTGTTGAAGTAGAAGTCCTGGGAGTGCATTCTGACGAAGAACAGCAAAGGTAATCCAATTTTTCTTATAATAATTCTGAGTTTAGTGAGCACCAAACTTGGTGGGTGTCAAATTAGCTAGCCTGTGATGGCCGAGCTATCTACTCAGAATATTGCAAAAGGTGCTTTCGCCGAAAAGCTATTTTAAAATCTGACACCGCGATTGCATAAAGGAGTTCTGGAGCTATAATTCTTAAAATAATTGTTATGTTTTTTGTAAATGTTTATCGTGAGTAATTTAGTAAATTCACCAGAAGTTTGCGGTGGGTATGCTAGTTCTGAACATCACATGCTAATGTAAAAAGCTGTTTTTTGATATAAATATGAACTTGATTGAACAAAACATGCATGTATTGTATAACATAATGTCCTAGGAGTGTCATCTGATGAAGATCATCAACGGTTGGTGCTGCATTTAGCTGTGGTTTTGGTTTTTGTGGCATATATGCTTGCTTTGAAAATGGCTGTGTGATTATTTTCGGCAGGGTACTCTCCTGACATAATCTAATGTTTTGCTTTCGCTGTAAAGCCTTTTTGAAATCGCACAATGTGGTTAGATTAGCGGAACGTCTGTCCCTAACAGGTTTAAGCAACTTTTTTCAAATCAAGTCGCATCATGCAGCTTTACAATGTATTAAAAATCAAAACATATAGCCCAACATTTGTAGAACAACTAAAGTTACATTAATCAACACAAAACAGCTGCATGTGCGCACTCCCTCAAATCATTTGGAAAAAATATTTTATTCAGCTTTATTCCATTTTATTTTTCATACTATAAAATAATGCCACGGAATTCTAAGCAAATCTTGTCTGCTTAATGAACTAGTGTAACCCACGGCCATTTGTGACCATTGGATAAAAGTAGAGACTCTGAGATAGAAAATGGTATATTATACACTATAGTTGAGGAACAATGGGCAAGTAATTCTGCTTTGAAAGTTGCTAAACTTGTAACCTGACTTTTGAGAAAATGGCCTTTAAATGTTTTGGTACAGTCGCGTTCGTCTAAAGAAGGAAACCAAGGCGCAGCGTGAGTATCGTTCCACATCTTTTATTTGTATGTGAAACTTAGCAAGACAAACAATAAACTAGTAACAAACAGCAAACCTTGACGACAGAGGTGCAACATGCACTAACTCAAAATAATCTCCCACAAACACAGGTGGGAAAAACGACTTAATATGATCCCCAATTAGAGACAATGATGACCAGCTGCCTCTAATTGGGAATGATACAAAACCCCAACATAGAAAAAAGAAACTAGAACACAACATAGAAATAAATAAACTAGACAAACCCCCCAGTCACGCCTTGACCTACTCTACCATAGAAAATAAGAGCTCTCTATGGTTAGGACGTGACAGTACCCCCCCCCCCCCCCCCCCCCCCCAAATGTGCGGACTCCGGCCGCAAAACCTGAAACCAAAAGGGGGGGTTGGGGGGGTGTCTAGTGTTGGTGGCGGCTCTGGTGCAGGACGAAGAACCTTCTCATCCCGCGGATCCGCCAACATTGGAGGCGGCTCTGGTGCAGGATGAAGAACCTTCTCATCCCGCGAATCCGCCAGCGTCGGTGGAGGCTCTGGACCGCTGACCGTTGCTGGAGGCTCCGGACCACCGACCGTTGCTGGAGGCTCCGGACCACCGACCGTTGCTGGAGGCTCCGGACCTCCGACCCTTGTTGGAGGCTCCGGACCGCCGACCGTCGCTGGAGGCTCCGGACCGCCGACCGTCGCTGGAGGCTCCGGACCGCAGACCGTCGCTGGAGTCTCCGGACCGCAGACCGAGGTTCCGGACTAAGGTTCCGGACTGTAAGCCGTCTCAGGAGGTTCCGGACTGTAGGGAGTCTCAGGAGGTTCCGGACTGTAGGCCGTCTCAGGAGGTTCCGGACTGTAGGCCGTCTCAGGAGGTTCCGGACTGTAGGCCGTCTCAGGAGGTTCCGGACTGTAGGCCGTCTCAGGAGGTTCCGGACTGTAGGCCGTCTCAGGAGGTTCCGGACTGGGAACTGTCGCCGGAAGCTCCGGACTGAAAACTGTCGCCGGAAGCTCCGGACTGGGAACTGTCGCCGGAAGCTCCGGACTGGGAACTGTCGCCGGAAGCTCTGGACTGGGAAGGCGCACTAGAGGCTTGGTGCGTGGAGCTGGAACAGGTAGCGAGGAGGAGGCACAGGACGTACTGGGCTGTGGAGGCGCACTGGAGACCTGGTGCGTAGAGCCGGTGCAAAATATCCTGGATCGAGGAGATGCACCAGAGACCAGGAGCGCTGAGCCGGCACAACCCGTCCTGGCTGAATGCTCACTTTAGCCCAGCAAATGCGGGGAGCAGGCAATGAGCGCACCGGCTGTGAATGCGCACTGGAGATACGGTGCGCATCACCGCATAACACGGTGCCTGACTGGTCACACGCTCCCCACGGTAAGCATGGGGAGTTGGCTCAGGTCTAAACCCTGACTCCGCCAATCTCCCCGTGTGCCCCCCCCAAAGAAAATGTTTTGGAGCTGCCTCTCGGGCTTCCGTCGTTGCTGTGCTAATTCTTCGTATCGCCGCCTTTCCTCTCTTGCTGCCTCTAATTCCTCCCTTGGACGGCGATACTCCCCAATCTGCGTCCAAGGCCCTTTGCCATCCAGGATCTAGTCCCATGTCCACTCCTCCTGGCCACGCTGCTTGGTCCTAGTGTGGTGGGGGATTCTGTCACGTTCGTCTGAAGAAGGAGACCAAGGCGCAGAGTGAGTATCGTTCCACATCTTTTATTTGAATGTGAAACTTAGCGAGGCAAACAATAAACTAATAACAAACAACAAACCGTGACGACAGAGGTGCAATATGCACTAACTCAAAATAATCTCCCACAAACACAGGTGGGAAAAACAACTACTTAAATATGGTCCCCAATTAGAGACAACGATGACCAGCTGCTTCTAATTGGGAATCATACAAAAACTCCAACATAGAAAAAAGAAACTAGAACACAACATAGAAATAAATAAACTAGACAAACCCCCCCAGTCACGCCCTGACCTACTCTACCATAGAAAATAAGAGCTCTCTATGGTCAGGACGTGACATGTACATCTACTGGAGACAGACCTCTTCTTTGTCTACACCCATTCAGCATCGTTCACACCTTCTTAAGCTTTAGCCCCACCCATCTCTTTAAGGTATGCGTTCTGTCCTAACAACAGCAGTCACATACCCAAGCTAACTGGCTAATGTTGGCTAGCTTGCTAGCTACTTCCAGACACAAATTAGAGAACAGCTCACTCTAACCATTTTACTTGCCCTAGCAGAGCTGGTTAGGCTTTTTTAATGTTATCCAGTGACAGCAATTGTGCTGCTGGCAACAATTTACTGTTTTTTCTGCTGGCAACAATTTACTGATTTTGAAATCGGAGTAGCTAGCCAGAGAGAATATACCAGCTACGTCTATCGACAGTTGTTACAGTGACATCATTAACATTCTATTGAAATAGTTACTTTCGTTAAGTCATGTAGCTAGCTAGTTAGCTGAACAATGAACAATAATCCCAACTCATGACGCTACTACCCTGCATAAATCTGTAGATAGCTAACCAACCAGGTTCAATGTTAGCTAGCCAACATTAGGCTATAACTAGCAAAGCAAATGGCTCTGAGCTACGAATAATATTACTACACAGATCATACACATAACTTTAGCTAGCAAGCCAGTGTAATATCTGAAAATGTAGCTAGCTCGACTATCTTACCCGTATACATGGATGGACGCTTCTACCTCTCTCACAGATGCCATGGTTGCCCTTACTTTGAAGATGTAATCCGGAGACAGGTGTCTCCTTAGCTAGCATACTTGAATTCCACTGATTTCAAAACTCTGTCCTCCAGAAAGTGGAGAGCAACACTTATGCAGTTCTACTATGCGATAGATTTTTTTAAATGTCGCGTTAGACAGGTTTACCTACACATACCGACCAGCTCAAATAGACAGAAGCGTTCTACATGGCAGACCAATCCGAACTCATCTCTCGGCATTTCCAGCACATTTTGATTTATTTATTTTTAAGTTTACGCTCAAATGGCTCTCTTGTGAAGTAGTGACGCTCGACATATGCCTAGTTTCCTGAACCAAGTCACATTTGGCATAGCCAGATCAGGATCTAACATAGAGTGTGAAGGATCTGCACCAAAAGGTCCTGGCTGGTATTCCCAGTGTTACACAGTCATGTACGTTGCTTATGGGCCTCATCTATGGCTTAAATCTAAAGTACCCAAAATAACTGAAATATACCTTTTAGGTGTTCCAAAAAGTATTCTTTGAACTTGATGATCTCAGGACATCCCCACGGGTCCAAGCTCTAAAGATGAAGTTACTTGTATTCAGAGATACACTCACAAACTGTGGTCTACACCCTACTCAGTTTGTCAGGTGAAGTCATGAGACATTATCAATTCCTGGTTAAAAATCAGCTTTGTTTTAAAACTTAGTCCATATGCACTAGTGGATATCTGAGATTATTTGTTAGGTGCAGCTATCTGGATGTAACTTTACCTAAGGAGGCAAGGTGGAGTTATACCCAGAATGCTTACACCTGTCAAAATAATATATCCATGTGGGCTTCACTAGTGCATATGGAGTCACACCCTGATCGGTTTCACCTGTCCTTGCGCTTGTCTCCACCCCCTCCAGGTGTCACCCATCTTCCCCATTATCCCCTGGGTATTTAAACCTGTGTTTTCTGTCTGTCTGTGCCAGTTTGTCTTGTCAAATCAACCAGTGTGTTACGCTCTCTGTGCGCCTGCGGTTTCCTTTTCTCTGTTTTTTGGCTAGTCCTCCCGGTTTTGACCCTTGCCTGCTTTGACTCTGAACCCGCCTGACCACACTGCCTGCCCTGACCTCAAGCCTGCCTGCCACTCTGTACCTCCTGGACTCTGACCTTGTTATGATCTTTTGCCTGTCCACGACCATTCTCTTGCCTGCCCCTTGGATACTAATAAATATCAGAGACTCGAACCATCTGCATCTGGGTCTCACCCTGTGCCCTTATATATGGAGTCAGGTTTAAGGGACAATTTGGCATATATTTTGTAACAATATGTGCAATGTATGTTTTGAAAACCCATGTTTTGATTAATCTAAAACAGTTTGAATGAGGTTGTATTTGAGCTAAAGTTCATGTTGTGCTTTGAGTAAAGTCTATTAAGATAAATCATTCATTTAAGTTTCCGTTAAAATATTGCTTTGTTGTTAAGGGGCACACAGTCCACTAGAGAATTCTTGCCAGACTGTACAAGATGTGATGTCAAAGTGCTAATCCCAAACTATCACCTAAACTTTATGCAGTTGTGAAGATCTGAAATTATTTGTAGTCAGGTGCAAGCTATCTGAATGTAACTTTACCTAAGAAGGCAAGGTGGAGTTATACCCAGAATTCTTACAGATTACAAAATAATGAGCTCTCCACAAATGCCTAAGGAGAAGGGTTAAGGGGCAATTTGAGATTGAAGTTTGAAGAAATTGTAACATTTTATTCAAAATAAAGGCGTTGAAGTTTGAACACTGTTTCTTTTTGCATATTACCTTGTATAGAAATGATCATTTGTTGTTTATCCCGAGTATACTGAGGTAACTATTTGCATCAGCTTTTTAAGTATAGTTGTGATTACATATTTTAGTAGGAACCCAATTTAAATGCATTTTACTAACCTGAGTGACATAAGTAACTAAACAAAAAACATTTGTCGCTATAACACAGAATATTAATTACGATACTGAGTAAATTCAGCAAATTATACTTACAATATTAGTTCTGTAACTGATTACATTAAGTACAGTTGAAGTCGGAAGTTAACATACTGTAACGACGGTCGTCAGGAATGGACCAAGGCGCAGCAGGTTGAGTGCTCATAATTAACTTTAATGGAAATACTTATACAAACAAAACAAACCGATGGACGACGAATACAGACTTGAAGGCAAACGACAGCAATTCAAGTGACAACCTCCCACAATTCAAGTGACAACCTCCCACACTGAGTTTAAATGTATTTGACTAAGGTATATGTAAACTTCTGACTTCAACTGTTAGTATGTATGTGTATATATATATATATATATATATATATATATATATATATATATATATATATATATATATTTGGAAGTGATGCAGACAATTACATTGATGGAAGCTACAATCTATCTGCAATATTAAAGCTGATCTACCCACACATTTTTGTTAAATAAATTTTAAAAAACCTGTCACGCCCTGATCGTGGAAAACCCTCGGCATTCTCTGTGGTGTAATAGGTCAGAGCGTGACTAGGGGGATTTCTAGATAGTATATTTCTATGTTGGTGTATGTGTATCCAAAGAGTTAACTTCATCATAAATATTCAAAGTTGATATTTATGCCTATTGTATCTGTGTGTTTACAGGTTTATATTTCCAAAATGCTTTAAGATATTCTAATGCTGTTTTTTTCCATGTATGTGGGACAGACCATTTACCATTTGTGTTTCACATTGTTGCAATATCAAAGCTTGCAATATTGGGTTACATGAGCTTATGTGGCCCCCTCTCACAACAAATTCTTTCCCATTTGTAATTGGCATTGAAACAAATTTTCACAACCAAAAAATATTTTCATTATGGCCATTGGCCGCAACCAACATGATGATAAAACATTGATTTTGTAACGATGATTTGAATGAATGAGCAACCCAATGGTTTACGCAAGTTGTGCATTCTCACTCATTCATTGTGAACGTTAGTGCCTCGTCAGCCTTTCTCTATGCTGCTGTTGTGTCACACAGAAAGGCTTGCTCTTCTCTTCAACAATAACGACTAACGACAAAACTCTAAGCAAAATCACAAACAATACCGGATCTACATCCAGTTATTCAATTTAGATGTAAAAAATACAGTTATTTTTGGTGGAATATTTTCAGTGCTCCTCAACTTTTCCTGCACTTTTACCGACCTTTTAAATCATCGAGGGGCCGAGGGATGAGGGTTGGAACAGGTTTGGTTCCCGAGGAAACGGACTATTGTTCCATCGCGATAGGTGCTTTCAGCTAATGCAAAGACTGCCTCCGGACACTTTTATAAAACATACTTGAATTCTTATCACATGTTCGTTGAGGAACGTCTGTAATTACTGTAGAATCAGCGGGATGTCTGGAAGGCCACGTGAGTACCGTTTTCTGTGTGAAAAAAATGATTTAGTAATGGTTGAATGAGTAGGCTAGACTGGTGCGTAAAAGTCACGACTCACCTGTCAAATCATCCAGCAGATTGTAAAGGCTCTCTCTCATGCGTTGCATAATTCTCCTGTGATGTTGCAGGCAGATGGATTTTCCATTCTGCTCTACTGTAAATTGTAATCTCGATGTGTTATACACCATGTTCATGTGTTTTAGAAGCTATGAGAGTGACATACTTACACATAACATCATTGGGTACATTTTTAAATAAGTTAACCTATTTTTTATATAAAATAAGATATTTGTAAAAGCACACCTGATACATTTTCTTCTTGAATATTTGGTTATCTTACTTTCATGAGCAGTTTATGGAGAGGACAGAGTTGACAATAAGCCCAGATGTCTTTTGTCCTCTTATGTGAGTCACCCTTTCACCTTCACACACACACAGAGAATGGGTCAACAACTTCTAACACTCGTGTGTGTGTGTGTGGGTGTGCGTGCGTACGTGCGTGTGTGTGCGCGTGTGTGGGGGGGGGTGTGATCACAGATTGTAGCAAGTTGCTGGATGTCGACGCAGACGAAGCTTCTGAAGAGCTGACAGAGGTGGTGTGTCTGGAGTCAGAACTACAGGACGGACAGTAAGAAAGAGAGGGGAGAGGGATGGAGAGAGAGAGAGATATATAAAAGACAGAGGTGGTGTGTCTGGAGTCAGAACTACAGGATGGTCAGTAATAGAGATGTGGCATATTTTTTTAAATAACGTTTAAACCATCATTTTTTAAATTGGTTTTCCGTTAAAACTATAAGAAAAATTAATACATTTCCACATAAATTCACAATGGAGCTGCGCTGTTGCCAGCAATGGTTTGGGTCTCACGATGCGTCCCTTTCAGATAGTTATTGCACCTGTACTACCATTACTGTACTTTAATTCCACCTCGCAAAGTTTGCATTTCCTTTCTTATTTAACTTCTCAAAGTATTGCCATACCCATACAGGACTTTTTCCCAACTGTTAACGATGATGACGTAGTGGTGGAGAGTCGACTACAAAATAATTGATTCCTCGACTCCTTGCACGTGTCCTCCGGCTGTCGACTCCCATCTATGAGTGTCAATATTCTTATTCCGCTAAGAATCGACTCCTAAGATTCAGTATTTTTGGAACAGATGGGACTGATTGGTTGCCATACTTCCGAGATCACAAACACACGCATGGAGAGACAGCGAGAGAGGGGAGGGGCACGGTATAGGCAGGTGGGCCACATGGGAGACAGAGTCAGAACTGTGAACTAGGCCTATTAATCGGCAATCAAAAGCTGTATCTCACAATGGAATGCTGTACCCCAAAATTTCTAAGCTTGCAATGTCTCTCAACTTCAGTAAAGCCGGGCCTATCATCAATGAATAGGCTAGGATACTAAGAGGAGCTAGATGCAAAACTGGGTGATAGCCAAGCAGTTAAGAGATTGGGTCAGTAACTGAAAGGTTGCTGGTTCGAATCCCTGCGATGATTAGGTGAAAGCTGTCGATGTGCCCTTGAGCAAGACACTTAACCCTAATTGCTCCTGTAAGTCGCTCTGGAAAAAAGAGCGTCTGCTAAAATGACCCAAAACAAACGTCACACACAATGCATGTGCACAGGTTCTGTTCACAGCGTGGTAGCCAGGCACCAAGATAGTGGAGAAGTTGAGCCTCGCGCTTAAGTGCTCTAAGTTGTTGCGGAAATTAACCTACTATTCTGTTTACCATCTACATCATATCGATGAATCTACCTTTACTCAACTTTCCCTTTGCCTTTATAGCCTATCGCCTAGTTAGGAAATAATATGTTTTGTGATTCAAATGTTTGGGTATTTTCTTAAATGTTCATCACACCCTATTCAGTAAGAAAGAGGGAAGCGAGGATGGAGATAGAGAAAACATGGGTCAGAAAGCACAGAGAGACAGATCAGTACACGTTGTACACACATTCGTTTGTGTGTGTGTGTAGGATGATGGAGGTGGAGGTGGGACGTCACAATGTTCTGTTGGTACGGAGTGAAGGCATATACAGCGCCATCGGCAACCAGTGTACACACTATGGAGCTCCCTTGAGCAAAGGTGAGGAAGTACAGTCAGTGTGTGTGTGTATGTCCCTGTGAGTGCATGTTCTCCATGTCATGTACTGTACACAATGTATTGGCTGTCATAATAGTTTATTGCGTGTGCGTGTGCGTGTGTGTGTGTGTGTGTGTAGGGGTCCTATCAGGGCACAGGGTGCGATGCCCGTGGCACGGTGCCTGCTTCAACATCCAGACAGGAGACCTGGAGGAATTCCCTGGCATGGACTGTCTACCCTGTCACACGGTAGGAAGGGAGAGGGTGGCAGGAAGGGGGAGGTAGGAGAGGGGAAGAGAAACCTGGAGTTATACCCTGGCATGGACTGTCTGCCACAAGGTGGGTCTAACAGACAGAAAGACAGGCAGGAAGACAGACAGACAGGCAGGCAAGAAGACAGGCTTTGATTGACTTTGTTTGATTTATTTTTCAGGTGAAAGTCGAAAACAACAAAGTGTATGTGTCCGTAAACAAAAAGGTAAACATCACTTTTAAAAATCGCATTGATTTTATTAAATGCCAGAATGTTACAACATGCTGCATTTACTGTCAAGCTGAAGCTCTCATTTTGGTTTCGATTTACTGTTACTGTTGCCTTAACCATGTTATACAGAAACAGTAAGAGCCGAAAAACTATTTGAGTTAGTTATAGATGGATCATAAAGCAGTTATGAATTCTTTATGACCCTCTATGTCACTCTATGTCATGTGGTGTTTGTGTGTAGGCAGCGAGACAGACCAAACGAATAAAGAGTATGGGCTCCAGAGTAGAAGGTGTCATCCACACCATCCTACTGCTCGGGGGAGGTGAGGACGGGATACTGGGGCTCAGTGTGCGTGTGTGTGTGTGCGTGTGTGTGTGTGTGTGCGTGTGTGTGCACAAGTGCCTTGTGTGTGTGGGTATATGGTTGCGCGCGTGAGTGTGCGTGATGGTGTGCTCTCTCTCTGTAAGCGCAGGGTCTGCGTCATTAGTGTGTGCGGAAACTCTGAGACAGGAGAACTTTGGAGGCAGAATCATCATGGTAACCAGGGACAACCTTCTGCCCTATGACAAAACACGACTCAGCAAGGTAAATTACCCAAATTCTGTATTTCCAAATTCTGTATCTTCTGCAAAATTCCCAGGTTTTTCCAGAAATCCTGTTTGTAGGATTCCAGATTTCCTGCTCATTCCCTTCTTATTCTGGGCTCCTGAGTAGCACAGCGGTCTAAGGCACTGCATCTCAGTGCTAGAGGCATCACTGTAGTCTCTGGTTTGAATCCATGCTGCCTCACATCTGGCCGTGATTGGGAGTCCCATAGGGCGGTGCACAATTGGCCCAGGTTTGGCCGGGGTAGGCAGTCATTGTAAATAAGAATTTGTTCTTAACTGACTTGCCTAGCTAAATAAAACCTTCTGGGCATCAACCGACCAGGATTTCTGAATAACCTGAGATTTTTGGGAGCGTAACCAGAACTCTACAACCAAAGTAGAATAGATGGGTAACTCATTCTGGAGTTTTTAAAAAGTAAAAAATAGTCCTAAAATATGTTTTTATTTTTTCTAACCGTCACCTAGTTAAGTTCGAGTAACACATCATTGTAACCCCCCCCCAGGTAATGAATGTGGAGAATGACAGCATTTTGCTGAGGAGGATGGAGTTCTTCCATAAATACGACATCGAGGTGTGGCTCAGCAAAGAGGTGAATACAATACAACTTTATTTATCCAACTGTTACAGTCCTCATTCTCCTGGCCTTTACTTTCTGTTGCGTTAATTTAGGGAAGGATGAGTTTCTTGAACAAATTATTCTCAAGATTCAATTGGAATTCTACTGTTCGAACAGATGATCTCAAAGGGTTAATTTAGATAACATAGCTCTCTCTCACTATGCTTTCTCTTTTGTGCTCATTAATCTGTAGTATATCTGCCTGTATTTACAGCATATGAGTGCACTATATTTCTGGCCATTGCTTGGTTGTTTGCAAGCTCTCAGAAGCCTTCTCCAGCTCTGTGTTATTGTCATGGCAGGCCATGTCGTTGGACACAGAGAAGAAGAAAGTAACATTTGATGACGGTTCAGTCCAGAGCTACGACCAGCTCCTCATATCCACAGGCTGCAGGTGTGTACATACTCACACACTAAAACGCATGCATGCACAGAACAGTAACCCCAATGTGGTCACCATTCCACCCACCCCAGAACACAGCAGTAGTTAGAGAATGGGAATAGGAATGTCCATTCTACTTATTCTATTTCTGTGTTCTGATCCATTCTAATTCTGTTGTGTAGAGCGAAGGGTCTGGAGTGTCCAGGTAAAGACCTGGAGAATGTAAAGATGCTGGAGACACCAGAGGATGCAAGGCAGATACATGTTGCCTGTATAGGCTGTCATATCGTCATCGTGGGGACATCCTTCGTTGGTACATTGTCTCATTCTGTCTCAAATTGACACTTTATGCCCCAACAATAGTAGTGCACTACTTTTGTCCAGAGCTTTCTGTCTTTGTGTGACTCTGGCCAAAAGTAGTGCACTACACTATGAATAGCCCTGATCTGTGTATTTCCCTGGCTGTGTGCTGTGTTTAGGCATGGAGGTGGCATCCTATATGACAGACAAGGCTTCCAGCATCACAGTGATTGGCAGCAGTGAGCTACCCTACCAGAAGACCTTGGGCCCTGAGATTGGCAAGGTCACTATGATGGTGAGAGACAGGAGAGGGAGCTTCTTATATTTAAGCTTCCAATGTATAACTAAGCTGCTTTTAAAACTACTTAGAAGTCATCTTCCTTTCTGCCTCCTCACCCCTCTCACCTCTCATCCCCTCCTTGTGTGGTGTTGACAGATGCTTGCAGAGAAGGATGTGGCATTTTATATGAATGACAATGTGTCAGAGGTCCGCGGAGAGAACGGAAAGGTACAGTAGAGAGACCTCCCTGTGTCTGTGTCCTGGCAACATGAAGAGAATCCCATTATAGTTGTATAGCTGTGTTGGGTTATTCAATGAGAATAGAATGTGTTTGTCTCTGTGCAGGTAAAAGAGGTTGTGCTGAAGAGTGGGACAGTCATTCCTGCTGATGTTTTAATTGTTGGCATCGGTATGTACAACACAGGACATTTATTACACTTTAAATTCAGTATACTACACAACCTCATAAAGACCTACTACTGTATGGCAAATCTGAAATATAAAGACATTTATAAAGATATAAAGACTTTCTCTCTTACCTCTCTCCATCTCCTTTATCTCTCTCTTTCCTCCCTCCATCTCCTTCCTCTCTCTCTTTCCTCTCTCCATCTCCTTTCTCTCTTTCCTCTCTCCATCTCCTTTCTCTCTCTCTTTCCTCTCTCCGTCTCCTTTCTCTCTCTCTTTCCTGTATCTCCCTCCCTCCAGGTGTGATCCCTAACTCAGAGTTCCTGCAGGGTACTCCCATAGCGATGGACTCTAAAAGCTCAGTCATAGTGGACAAGGTGAGCTCCAATTGGAGGGCTGAATAAAGCATGTTGTTGTCCTACTGAATCAAACCAAGGGTTGCTTAGTTTGTTAATAGATCTTACAATAAGAATGACATCTAATTTTGACATCTAATTTGTGGCATTTGTTGTAGCTTTATTTGTGGGAGGTTAGGAGTAAATAAAGCTTTACTCTTTTGATGGTATGTAGGCTCTATGTTAGCCCAAAGGCCTGGCTGATAGCAATATTGAGGGAAGGTATGCAGCCGGCAACACACTCGTATCTCTCGTGGACCGGTTCGTACAAAAAAACATTCTCCATTCAGGCTGCAAAGGTGTCTGTTTCCTCCTTAACTACATTTCATGGTGAGGGAAAATATGCATACTTTCTTTATTAAACGCCATTTCCCACCACCATGCTACAGTGGCTAGTGCTAGTCCCAAATGTTGCATAGCGTGTTCAGCCAATCAGGTTGCAGCAGTCTATTTTTTTTCACCTCTGGTCTGATAGTCCGTGACTAGCATTAGCCACGGTGTTTCATAAAGAAAGTATGCATATTTTCCCAGTTTTAAAATTTTTTATAAATCGAGTTAAGTAGGAAACCGACGCCTTTGCAGCCTGAATATAGAAACCGGTCCACAGGAATATGAGTGTATAGCCGGCTGCACACATTCCCTTCGAAGGTAAGATGAAACGACTCAACATCACCATCTGCCGACCTTTGGGCTAGCTCTATGCAGGCTGTATGACAGTGTTTATAGGGAGAATCTCAATTGCATACTCCTCGCGTCCTCTTTCCTTGCCTCCTTCTCAAAACCAATTGGGGGGGGGACCTCTGGCTTTCTCATCCAGTGGGTTTTGAGGTGGTGTGGAGAGAGATCGTGAGGAGTATGCAATTGAGATTCTTCCCCAGAGTTTATTTATAGAGTGTAACTATCAGTGATGTAGTGGAGAAAAAAGCTGATCACCATTCACCAGTGTTGGGGAAGATACTGTGAAAATATAGTTTACTAAACTACCAATTACTTCACACTGGAAGAAGATCAGCTACACTAAAGTTACCTTAATAAAAATATAGTTTACTGAACTACCAAGTACTTCACACTGGAAGATGTTCAGCTACACTAAAGCTACCTTAATTCAAATATAGTTTACTGAACTACCAAGTACTTCACACTGGAAGAAATTCAGCTACACTAAAGCTACCTTAATAAAAATATGGTTTACTGAACTACCAAGTACTTCACACTGGAAGAAGTTCAGCTACACTAAAGCTACCTGTCACGCCCTGACCATAGAGAGCCATTGTTTCTCTATGGTGTAGTAGGTCAGGGCGTGACTGGGGGGTGTTCTAGTTTATTATTTCTATGTGGGGTTCTAGTTTATTCTTTTTATGTTGGTGATTTGTATGATTCCCAATTAGAGGCAGCTGGGAATCGTTGTCTCTAATTGGGGACCATATTTAGGTAGCATTTTTCCCACCTGTGTTTGTGGATAAATAAAATATGTGGAACCCAGATCACGCTGCACGTTGGTCCGAGTATGCTTCCAGTTTGTACGACGAGCGTGACACTACCTTAATAAAAATATAGTTTACTGAACTACCAAGTACTTCACACTGGAAGACGTTCAGCTACACTAAAGCTACCTTAATAAAAATATAGTTTACTGAACTACCAAGTGCTTCACGCTTGAAGAAGTTCAGCTACACTAAAGCTACCTTAATAAAAATATTGTTTACTTAACTAAAGTTAGTTAGAAAAACTAGTTCACTACATCCAAAGTACTTCGTGAAAAATTATCGTATCTAAATCTAATGTCATAGACTACAAATTGCAAGAACAGATCACTTTGGAATCAGGTGTTAACAGAATGTGTACTTTCGCCTATGAATCATAAAAAGTGAGAATTAGGCACACAAAAAGTGTTCAAATTACATTAAGGCAGGTCTGATGCTGAAAAATAAATAAATACTTCACCCATATGTCAAAAAGTTATTAACTACTGAGATTTGAATTTTGTTCAGCTACCACCAAGCTACTACAAAATGTAATTCAATTACTAGTTGAACTATAAGTAGTATACTACTCCCCAACACGTCCATTCGTGGTTAGTAAAGTAACGCTCCCTATACTTTTAATGCATTGTTCTGCAAAAGGTGGGTAACTGCCTGCGCAAATTAAAAAAGCGGTGTTTACATGCGCTTACCCTCCACTACACAACTTGTTACTATACTAAGTGTGTGTGGTTCCTCTCCTCTCCTGCAGTGCATGAGGACCAATGTTCTTGAAGTGTTCTGTGGAGGAGACCTGGCTACCTTCCCCCTGACAATGGCCAAAGACCAGAGGGTCAATATAGGACACTGGCAGATGGCACAGGCACACGGTAACTCACCCAGGCCAATTTAAACACATGCATCAGGCTTTTACCTTTATTTTTTTATTTCTTTATTTAACTATGCAAGTCAGTTAAGAACAAATTCTTATTTACAATGACGTCCTACCCCGGCCAAACCCAGACAACGCTGGGCCAATTGTGCGCCGCCCTATGGCACTCCCAATCACGGCCGGATGTGATTCAGCCTGGACCTTTGCTGTTAAAGAAAATATGGCCTCAATAATCTTTCAGATCAAACATATTTAAAAAGCAAACCTTCTTTGTGCAAAGGTCTCTAGGGTTTGACTAATGTGGGTTTTACTGGGCTTTTACTTAAAGTACCAGTCAAAAGTTTGGACACACCTACTCATTCAAGGGTTTTTCTTTATTTTTACTATTTTCTACATTGTAGAATAATAGTGAAGACATCACAACTATGAAATAACACATATGGAATCATGTTGTAACAAATTTACTACATGATTCCATATTTAAACAAATTCTATATTTGAGAGTCTTCAAAGTAGCCACCCATTGCCTTGATCACAGTTTTGCACAATCTTGGCATTCTCTCAACCAGCTTCATGAGGTAGTCACCTGGAATGCATTTCAATGAACAGGTGTGCCTCTTTAAAAGTAAATTTGTGCGTTTGAGCCAGTTGTGTTGTGTTGTGTGTTGCCAGTTGTGTTCAGTTGTGTTGTGACAAGGTAAGGTTGGTTTACAGAAGATAGCCCAATTTGATAAAAGACCAAGTCCATATTATGGCAAGAACAGCTCAAATAAGCAAAGACAAATGACAGTCCATCATATCTTTAAGACATGAAGGTCAGTCAATCCGGGCAATTTCAAGAACTTTTAAACTTTTTCAAGTGCAGTCGCACAAACCATCAAGCTCTATGATGAAACTGGCTCTCACGAGGACCGCTACAGGAAAGGAAGTCCCAGAGTTACCTCTGCTGCAGAGGATAAGTTCATTAGAGTTACCAGCCTCAGATATTGCATCCCAAATAAATGCTTCACAGAGTTCAAGTAACAGACTCATCTCAACATCAACTGTTCAGGGGAGACTGCGTGAATCAGGCCTTTATGATCGAATTGCTTCAAAGAAACCACTACTAAAGGACACCAATAAGAAGAAGATACTTGCTTGGGCCAAGAAACACGAGAAATAGACATTAGACCGGTGGAAATCTGTCCTTTGGTCTGATGAGTCCAAATTAGAAATTTTTGGTTCCAACCGCCGTGTCTTTATGAGACGGATGATCTCCACATGTGTGGTTCCCACCGTGAAGCTTGGAGGAGGAGGTGTGATGGTGCGGCGGTGCTTTGCTGGTGACACTGTCTGATTTATTTTGAATTCAAGGCACACTTAACCAGCATGGCTACCATAGTATTCTGCCTGGATGCACCATCCCATCTGGTTTGCATTTAGTGGGACTATCATTTGTTTTTCAATAGGTCAAAACCAAACATACCTTCAGGCTGTGTAAGGGCTATTTTACCAAGAAGAAGAGCTTTATCAGATGACTTGGCCTCTACAATTACCCAACCTCAACCCAACTGAGATGGTTTCGGACGAGTTGGACCGCGGAGTGAATGAAAAGCGGCAAACAAGTGCTCAGTATATGTGGGAACTCCTTCAAGACTTTTGGAAAAGCATTCCGGGTGAAGCTGGTTGAGAGAATACCAAGAATGTGCAAAGCTATCATCAAGACAAAGGGAATCTAAAATATATATTTTGATTTGTTTAGCACTTTTTTTGGTTACTACATGATTCCATATGTGTTATTTCATAGTTTTGATTTCTTCACTATTATTCTACAATGTAGAAAATAGTTAAAAAAAAAATAAGAAAAACCCTTGAATGAGTAGGTGTGTCCAAACTTTTGACTGGTACTGTATATAGTTGCTATTGATTTTGATGTTGTTGCTGTATGTGTGGTGTTGTTGTAGGGAGAGTAGCAGCCCTGAACATGCTGAATATACCCACTGAACTCAACTCTATCCCTTACTACTGGACCGTCCTACTGGGGAAGAACATCAGATACACAGGTAAGCCTATCTACTACACACACCTTAATTAACACACCTGAACACACACTAATCATTTGTGTATATGTGTCCTTTGCAGGCTATGGGGAAGGATACACTGACATCGTGGTAAAAGGGAAAGCGGAGGAACAAAAGTTCCTGGCCTTTTATATCAAGTGAGTCAACAAAAAACGGCATTGTTCAAATGGACGTGTGTGTGAGAATGTGAGAATGTGATGTCTGTATGCGTGTCTGTGGCTGTGTGTGTTTGTATGTGTGTGTGTGTGTGTGTGTGTATACTTTAACACAAGATGTGTGTGCATGAATGCATGGCCGGGTTTCCATTAGCTTGTAATTGGCGGCCTTTGGCCTATGCTACTGTTGATTGCAATGACGGAGGCCGTTTTCATTGAAGTAGAACAACAGTTAGAGAGCATGCCTATAGTGAAAAACCTACAAGGCAGGGCTCCAGACTGCAACCATTTAGTCACATTTTGCGACCTTTTGACTTGGCTGTGCGAGTAAAATAAATTATTGGTCGCATCGGTGCGAGCTGCACATTCCTTCACATCACTCAAAACGTCCTATTTTTTAGGAGGCTAAAACCATGATTTGGTCTAACAGTAAAGTACATTATCCTCATTATTCCTGTAATGAAAGTGTCTGCCTGCCTGCCCCTGTACCTGTTTCACTGGGGCCTGCTGCTGTGTTGAGCGAGCCACTCTCGCTCTCCATTCCCAGGGGAAAGAAAAGTGTTCTGATTGTATCATTTTGTTAAAATCCAATTGAAAACAGCTATCCTGTTGTCACAGATGGAGAGAGGGTGTTCTCAGATTTTTGTAGGTATGCTGTTTATTTCTCAACTCTACATTTTGAGTTCAATAGCAACTATTTTACAAACAAGACATTTGATATGGCTTTGAGATACGGAGTGTGTGAAATGTGGATAGGCCTCATTAAGCGGAAGGCGACAACTGTTTTGGGCCATTAAATGTACTGTTAGATTAATACATGGCTACTAGCTGTGGGTATTATCTGTAGTGTTACTGATCTAACTAATGTGTTTTGAGTTTCCACTTACTCAGGTGGTGAATTATTAGTCTAAATTAGCCTATGATATTAGAGCACGTAAAGATGCAGGCAAACTCATCTCTGTTGAACTAGAAAATGCAGGCCACTGTGCAACTCGCTATTCAGGCCATTTTTGAACTTCAATGTATTATTATTTTCGTATTTATAGTAATTTGTTTAATCATTATTATTATTGTATATAATTGTTATTATTGTAGGCCTATTTATTAATCTAAACCAGTTTAAAAAAAATGCAAAACGTATTTTGTTTCAGTCTGAATTAAATTAAGTTCGATCTGCCTTTTTAATTGTGTGCTGTGTATTTAGTTTAAGATAGGTTATAAGTAGGCTTGTTGTAAAATAAATATCATTAGCCTATTGCTGAAAATTTTGGGGTATGGTAGGCACAAGTGTTTCTTGGTAATTGCTGCAAAATAGCCTGTTCAAAACTTTTGTAAAGGTTTAAACCAGTTCGGTTGAGCCATTTTCTTTCGCCAAATGAATGTTTGTGTTTGCTGCAATATAATATCCTTCTCATATTTTTCCTATAAACAATGGCTTGACTTAGTTTTGATATTACCCTAATAAAGTTTAGAAACTTTAGTGAAGGTTTGGTATGGTGTGACTATTAGCCTACTACACTGCAGGCCTATGACATGAAGGCATTGCATCCCGGCGCTCCAACTGACTCCATCAGTTGAACTTGAGGTGAGGAAGACAGGCCTACCAGAGTTACTCCTATAATCTAACAATATAATGCTTCTCTTTATACAAAATATTCAGATTATAAATTCTGTACACATATCTCTATAGCAGACGCAGTAGCCTGACAAATATAAATATATTCAATTGTTTTAGGAAAGTAAAAACCAATAAAACAATAGGCTATAAAGTTATGCATGTTCTTTACTTAACTAGGCAAGTCAGTTAAGAACAAATTCTTATTTACAATGACGGCCTACCCCGGCCAAACCCAGACAATGCTGGGCCAATTGTGCACTGCCCTATGGGACTCCCAATGACGGCCGGATGTGATACACCCTGGAGTCGAACCAGGGACGCCTCTTGCACTGAGATGCAGTGCCTTAGACCGCTGTGCCACTTGGGAGCCCCAAATGCATATGCTACACATCAAAACACAAGGAATAGTGCTTTTGTAATATATTATATAGTCTGTAAGGACACGTAAATGTGGCTCATTTATCCCTTGATGGCACTGGCTGCATGGCCTAATGTGTTCAGCACCCACTGCATATGGATGACCGGTACATTTCTCTATTGTCTGATAAATGAAAATCTTCCCCTGGTCACTTGTCTGGCGCAAAATTTTCCAGAAAACCTGGTGCATGTATGTATGAATACTATTCTTCTCCCCACTATTTTTCTCCCCACAGGGATGATGAGGTAATAGCAGCAGCAAGTCTGAACTATGACCCAGCTGTTTCTGCTGTGGCCGAGAGGTTCGCTGCAGGAAACACCATCACTAAGAAAGAGGCTGAGTACGTGGCTACCCACATCCCTCTCTCTCACTGTAAACTCATTATTTTATTTTCTCCAGGCAGACACACAAGCACACACTGTAATACAGTGCCTTCAGAAAGTATTCACACCCCTTGACCTTTTCCACATTTTGTTGTGTTACAGCCTGAATTTTAAATAGATTACATTGACACTTTGTATCAGTGGCCTACACACAATACCCCATAATGTCACAGTGGAAATATGTTTTTAGAAATAAAATAAAAATGTGTTTAAAAAGTCACATAAATTGCATGGACTCACTCTGTGTACAATAATAGTGTTTAACATGATTTTGAATTATCTATAAGGTCCCTCAGTCGAGCAGTGAATTTCAAACACAGATTCAACGACAAAGGCCAGGAAGGTATTCCAATGCCTCGTAAAGAAGGGCACCTATTGATAGATGGGTAAAAGTTTTTAAAATAGCAGACATTGAATATCCCTTTGAGCATGGTAAAGTTATTCATTACACTTATTAATTACACTTTGGATGGTGTATCAATACACCCAGTCACTACAAAGACACAGGCGTCCTTCCTAACTCAGTTGCCGGAGAGGAATGGCTGTGAAAGGAGCAAACTCAGGAAGGATAAACAACATTGTAGTTACTCCACAATACTAACCTAAATGACAGAGTGAAAAGAAGGAAGCCTGTACAAAATAAAAATCTCCCAAAACATGCATCCTGTTTGCAAAAAGGCACAAAAGTAAAGTAAAACTGCAAAAAATGAAATGAACTTTATGTCCTGAATACAAAGCATTATGTTTGGGGCAAATCCAACACAAACTATCATTGAGTACCACTGTTCATATTTTCAAGTATAGAAATGGCTGCATCATGTTATAGTTATGCTTGTCATCCACAAGGACTAGGGAGTTTATTTATATTTTTTATAAAGAGCTCAGGCAAAATCCTATTGGAAAACCTGGTTCAGTCTGCTTTCCAAGAGACACTGGGAGACATCTTTCAGCAGGACACTAACCTAAAACACAAGGCCAAATATACACTGGAGTTGCTTACCAAGATGAAAGGGAATGTTCCTGAGTGGCCGAGTTACAGGTCTGACTTAAATCAGCTAGAAAATATATGGCAAGACTTGAAAATGGCTGTCTAGCAATGATCAAAAACCAACTTGACAGAGCTTGAATACTTTTTTTTTTAATAAATGTGCAAATGTTGTACAATCCAGGTGTACAAAGCTTTTTGAGACTAACCCAGAAAGACTCACAGCTGTAATCGCTGGCAAAGGTTATGTATTGACTCAGGGGGTTGAATACTTACTGTATCTAAATAAGATACGTTTTTTTAAATAAATGTTTTACAAATGTTTTTTTTTTAATCCACTTTGATATTACAGAGTATTTTGTATAGATTGTTGAGAAAAAATTGACAATTAAATCCATTTTAATCCCAACTTGTAACACAAAATGTGGAAAAAGTCAAGGGATGAGAATACTTTCTGAAGGCCCTGTATCTCTTTGCCTTCTCTTCCTCACAGATCAGATGACCTGAGGTGGTTGAAGCTGAAACTGTCCTGATCATCCCTCCTTCTACTCATCCGTCTTAACATCACTTCATCTCCGACACACAAACACAGAATGTCCCCCCTCTGTCCATCTCTCCCTCCCTCCTCCTCCTCAGGCATCCCTCCTCATCCCCTCTCTCTTCCCCCTCTTCTGGAGAACAAGTCGTCTGGCTGGAGGCTCGACAGACACAGAAGAGACCTATCAGAAGAGGACGACGTGACGTTGCTGAGTTATAACCAGTGGTGTAGTGGAGGGTAATCGCATGTAAACGGCGCTTATGCACTTTTTTTCATTTTGTGTGAGCATTTACTCACCTTTTGCGGAAAAATGCATAGAAAGTGCACGGAGCGTTACTTTACTCACTGATAACGGCGATCAGCGTTCACCCACCTATTTTTTTTACCACGACATCACTGGTTATGACATCAGACGTATAGCAGGACGACACTCAACAGTTTGTCTGTTCTGTTCTTAGCCAGTTTCTTTAGAGGTGGGGGGGAGACAGAAAAAACAGTGATACCTCAGACAAACAGATTTTGTGGGTTTCATTTACAAGGATGAGTTTTATATGTTCTCCGTTTTGGGGAAACTACATGGTCATGATGTCGCCAATGCCCACCTGTTGATGTAGACATTTCTTACTTCACATTCTGAAAATGGAGAAGAAGAGATGACAGAAAGGTAGCTGTGTGTGTTCTACTGTAGATATGGTAGTCATGGTAGCTACCCACTGGGCACACAATAGTTGAATCAATGCTGGTCAAAATGAGATGAAAGTAGTACTGGTTGATGATTTTTTTCAATTCCAATGTATTTTCCGCATTGATTCCATGTCACAATACGTTGACAAATTACGTTGAAACAACGTTGATTCAACCAGTGTGTGCCCAGTGAGTAGTGTTCTTCTGTTGACACGATAGCAACATGATGACATGCCAGGTTGGTAGTCATGGTAGCTAGGGTTCTACTGTCGATACGGTGGTCACATGACAGGTTGGTAGTCATGGTAGCTAGGGTTCTACTGTTGATACGGTGGTCACATGACAGGTTGGTAGTCATGGTAGCTAGGGTTCTACTGTTGATACGGTGGTCACATGACAGGTTGGTAGTCATGGTAGCTAGGGTTCTACTGTCGATATGGTGGTCACATGACAGGTTGGTAGTCATGGTAGCTAGGGTTCTACTGTCGATACGGTGGTCACATGACAGGTTGGTAGTCATGGTAGCTAGGGTTCTACTGTCGATACGGTGGTCACATGACAGGTTGGTAGTCATGGTAGCTAGGGTTCTACTGTCGATACGGTGGTCCCATGACAGGTTGATAGTCATGGTAGCTAGGGTTCTACTGTCGATACGGTGGTCACATGACAGGTTGGTAGTCATAGTAGCTAGGGTTCTACTGTTGATACGGTGGTCACATGACAGGTTGGAAGTCATGGAAGCTAGTGTTGTACTGTCAACATGTCAACCAGTGGTGGTGGCATAGTCTGAGTTTACGCTTACTTTGGGGTTCCATGGAAGGGGTTGCTAGGTAGGCCATTGCCGGGGTCACGGGCAGTGGAAAAACACAGGTGACCTTAATGGCTGCTGTGGCCATGTGGATGGACCAATCAGAACGCTGTTTAGGGGATTAGAGGGACAGAGGGCCAGGGCCGAGGTCTTTGAGGCAGGGATGCTGAATTAGGCAACCTGAACAAAACAGGCTGCAGAGAGAATAATAGACATGGACAAACACAACACAAAAAGATAACACCAAAACGCTTTCAAAAGAACTGCTGTGCTTCTCTCTCACCTATCTCTCTTTCTATCTCTTACATCTCTCCCTCTCACCCCACTGGGCACACTAGGTCGTTTCAACGTTGATAATTAGGTAATATTTGGTTGAGATGTTGATCAATGAGTTTACAACCTATATTTGTTGAATTTCCAATGTGTTATCACTATGCTTTCAACCATCTAAAAGCACAACCTAATTCCAATGGAAAAACAATGCCAGATGTTTTGTTTATTTATAAAACAGATGAATGAATGTGTTATCATTGTTCTTCATCTAATATCTGAACCACATGACCTGGGCCTGGTTTCCCGATAGCAATGGAATTTAGGCGTATGTGTGTTTTAATGATGCATTGTTCCAACAACGGCCCAAAGATGTAACACGCGTTTCCCAAAATACCACGCAGAGAGAGCGTTCGCTAAGTGCATTGTTGAGGCCTACAGTCGAAACTAATAGGATCGCAAGAAAGTTAGCGTGGCTCTCGGATCAGTTTTCTCCGTTCAAATCTTACTTTAACATTCACATTTTTGATGGGTCAGCTTCTAGAAATATATTATCACCTATGACTGCAACTATTAGCCTACTCCAGTGGTCGCCAACCGGTCAAATCAAATCAAATATATTGGTCACATACACATGGTTAGCAGATGGTATTGCGAGTGTAGCGAAATGCTTGTGCTTCTAGTTCTGACAGTGCAGCAGTATCTAACATGTAATCTAACAATTCCTCAACAACTACATAATACACACAAATCTAAGTAAAGGAATGGAATAAGAATATATACATATATCGATGAGCGATGACAGAGCGGCATAGGCTAGATACAATAGATGGTATTAAAATACAGTATATGCATATGAGATGAGTAATGCAAGATATGTAATCATTATTAAAGTGGCATTATTAAAGTGACTTGTTATCCATTTATTAAAGTGGCCAATGATTTCAAGTCTGTATGTAGGCAGCAGCCTCTCTGTGTTAGTGATGGCTGTTTAACAGTCTGATGGCCTTGAGATAGAAGCTGTTTTTCAGTCTGTCGGTCGCAGCTTTGATGCACCTGTACTGACCTCGCCTTCTGGATGGTAGCGGGGTGGACAGGCAGTGGCTCAGATGGTTGTTGTCCTTGATGATCTTTTTGGTCTTTCTGTGACATTGGGTGCTGTAGGTGTCCTGGAGGGCAGGTCGTTTTCCCCAGGTGATGTGTTGGGCAGACCGCACCACCCTCTGGAGAGCCCTGCGGTTGCGGGCAGTACAGTTGCCGAACCAAACAGTGATACAGCCCAACAGGATGCTCTCGATTCTGCATCTGTAAAAGTTTGTGAGGGTTTTAGGTGACAAGCCAAATTTCTTCAGCCTCCTGAGGTTGAAGAGGTGCTGTTGCACCTTCTTCACCACACTGTCTGTGTGGGTGGACCATTTCAGTTTGTCTTATACTCCATAAGAAGAAATGTATAGTTATAGTAACCTCAAAACATTTAATGGATATGTATCTAGTGCTTGGATAGTTTCATCTGACCACTGGCTTAATCCCATTCTTTAACCATTATTTTTGGTTGAGTTGGAGACATGACTCCAACATATTATTTGTTAACTTGTCAACAAGTAAATATGCTATTTATTGTGTTTCAAAAGTGATATTGAATTGTGTTTGGTTGTCAATGCAACCAAATATCAACATTTAGATGAGATGTATCTTCTGCTTGGATAGGTCCATCAATGGCACTGATTAGTCTGGCTTTAATTCTAGTTTGTCTTCAAATTAATAATCGATATGTTGGATTCACGTCAATTGCTGTTGATGACTTTTGCAAATGCTATAGGCCAAAATAGCATCATTGATGATATACAGTGCATTCTGAAAGTTGAGACCCCTTCACTTTTTCCACATTTTGTTACGCTACAGCTTTATTCTAAAATTGATTTATATAGTTTTTCCCCTCATTATTCTGAACACAATACTCCATAATGATAAAGCAAAAGCAGTTTTTTAGAAATGTTTCCAAATGTATAAAAAAAAATTGAAATATTTCATTTACATAAGTATTCAGACCCTTAACTCAGTACTTTGTTGAAGCACCTTTGGCAGCGATTACAGCCTAGAGTCTTCTTGGGTATGACGCTACAAGCTTAGCACACCTGTATTTGGGGAGTTTCTCCCATTCTTCTCTGAAGAATCTCTCAAGCTCTGTCAGGTTGGAGGGGGAGCGTTGCTGCACAACTATTTTCAGGTCTCCAGAGATGTTGATGATGTTTAATTCCGGGCTCTGGCTGGGCCACTCAAGGACATTCAGAGACTTGTCCTGAAGCCACTCTTGTGTTAAATGTTGTCTTGGCTGTGTGCTTATGGTTGTTGTCCTGTTGGAAGGTGAAACTTCGCCCCAGTCTGAGGTCCTGAGCGCTCTGGAGCAGGTTTTCATCAAGGATCTCTCTGTACTTTGCTCTGTTCATCTTTCCCTCGATCCTGACTAGTCTCCTAGTTCCTGTTGCTGAAAAACATCCCCACAGCATGATGCTGCCACCATCCTGCTTCACCACAGAGAGGGTGCCAGATTTCCTTCAGACGTGACGCTTGGCATTCAGGTTTAATCAGACCAGAGAATCTTGATTCTCATGGTCTGAGAGTCCTTTAGGTGCTTTTTGGCAAAGTTCAAGCAGGCTGTCATGTGCCTTTTTCTGAGGAGTGGCCTCCGTCTGGCCACTCTACCATAAAGGCCTGATTGGTGGAGTGCTGCAGAGATTGTTGTCCTTCTGGAAGTTTCCACCATCTCCACAGAGGAACTCTGGAGCTCTGTAAGAGTGACCATCCGTGTCACGTCCTGACCATAGAGAGCTCTTATTTTCTATGGTAGAGTAGGTCAGGGCGTGACTGGGGGATTATCTAGTTTATTTATTTCTATGTTGGGTTCTGTTTTTTTTTTCTATGTTGGGGTTTTTGTATGATTCCCAATTAGAGGCAGCTGGTCATCGTTGTCTCTAATTGGGGATCATATTTAAGTAGTCGTTTTTCCCACCTGTGTTTTTGTGATATTATTTTGAGTTAGTGCATGTTGCACCTCTGTTGTGACGGTTTGTTGTTTTGTTTATAGTTTATTGTATGTCTTGCTAAGTTTCACATATTAATAAAGATGTGGAACGATACTCACGCTGCGCCTTGGTCCGATCATTTCAACAACGAATGTGACAGAATATCCCACCACCCACGGACCAAGCAGCGTGCCCAGGAGGAGCAGGGATCCTGGGCATGGGAGGAAAGCCAGGAGTGGAGGACATCCTGGACTTGGGATGAAATAATGGCAGGAGACAAAAGCCTGCCATGGAAGCAGGCGGAAGCAGCGAGGGAGGAGAATCTGCGACGCAGGGGTTCGCGACCACGAAGACAGCCCGAAAGACAGCCCAGAATAATTTTTTTTTGGGGGGGGGGGGGGGGCACACGGGTTGGTCGGTGAAGCCGAGGGGTGAGTCTGAGAGCGAAGAGGAATATTGGGAGAGACTGAGCGAGGAGTACTGTGAGATAGTTGAGGGGGGTGATGAGAGAGAGCTGTTGGTTTGGCGTAGTATGTACGGCATTTTCCCTGAGGAGCGTGTTAACCGTCAGATGCCACCTGAGTCAGCTCCTTGTACTCAACCCGAGAAGTGTGTTAAAGTTCCGGTACAAATGAGGCCGGGCTATACGCACCAGGTCTCCAGTGCTCATTCACAGCCCAGTACGTCCTGTGCCAACTCTCCGTACTCACCGTGCGGAGCGTGTGACCGGTCAGGCACCATGTTTGCGGTGATACGCACGGTGTCTCCAGTGCGCATTCACAGCCCAGTGCGTCCTGTGCCAGTGCCCCGCACTTGCCGGGCTAAAGTGAGCATCCAGCCAGGACGGATTGTGCCAGCTCTACGCTCCAGACCTCCAGTGCGCCTCCACAGCCCAGTACGTCCTGTACCTGCTCCTCGCACTCTCCCTGAAGTGCGTGTGCCCAGTCAGGTACGTCCTGTGCCTGCTCCTCGCACTCGCCCTGAAGTGCGTGTCACCAGTCTGGCGCTACCTGTTCCAGCTCCACGCACCAGGCCTCCAGTGCGCCTTCCCAGTCCAGAGCCTCCGGCGACAGTTCCCAGTCCAGAGCTTCCGGCGACAGTTCCCAGTCCAGAGCTTCCGGCGACAGTTCCCAGTCCAGAGCTTCCGGCGACAGTTCCCAGTCCAGAGCTTCCGGCGACGTTTCACATTCCGGAACCTCCTGAGACGGCCTACAGTCCGGAACCTCCTGAGACGGTCCACGGCACGGAACCTCCAGTGATGATCCACGGCACGAAGCCTGCAGTGAAGATCCAGGGCCCGGAGCCTGCAGTGACGATCCATGGCCCGGAGCCTGCAGCGACGGTCGGCGGTCCGGAGCCTCCAGCGACGGTCGGCGGTCCGGAGCCTCCAGCGACGGTCGGCGGTCCGGAGCCTCCAGCGACGGTCGGCGGTCCTGAGCCTCCAGCGGGGGTTCCCAGTCCGGAACCTTCTGCGGCGATCTATGGTCCGGAGTCCCCAGCGACAATCTACGGTCCGGAGTCCCCGGCGACGCTCCGCGGTCCGGAACCTCCTGAGAGGGTCAACGGTCCGGAACCTTCAGCTCCATGGCCGGAGCCTTCCCCTGCGCCAATGCCCAGTCTGAGCACGGCGTCCAGTCCAGCTCAAAGGCCAGAGTCTTCTTCTGCGTTGGTGCCCAGTCCAGGCACAGCGTTCAGTCTGGGTCCATGGTTGGATCCGGGGGATGAGCAGGTTCTTCGTCCCGCACCAGAGCCGCCCCCGATGCTGGCGGATCTACGGGATGAGCGGGTTCTTCATCCCACAACAGAGCCGCCTCCGATGCTGGAGGATCCGCGGGATGAGAAGGTTCTTCGTCCTGCACTAGAGCCGCCACCAACACTAGACACCCCCCTAACCCTCCCTTTTGGTTTCAGGTTTTGCGGCCGGAGTCCGCACCTTTGGGGGGGTACTGTCACATCCTGACCATAGAGAGCTCTTATTTTCTATGGTAGAGTAGGTCAGGGCGTGACTGGGGGGTTATCTAGTTTATTTATTTCTATGTTGGGTTCTAGTTTCTTTTTTCTATGTTGGGTTTTTGTATGATTCCCAATTAGAGGTAGCTGGTCATCGTTGTCTCGAATTAAGTAGTTGTTTTTCCCACCTGTGTTTGTGGGATATTATTTTGAGTTAGTGCATGTTGCACCTCTGTCGTCACGGTTTGTTGTTTTGTTTATAGTTTATTGTATGTCTTGCTAAGTTTCACATATTAATAAAGATGTGGAACGATACTCACGCTGCGCTTTGGTCCAATCATTTCAACAACGAACGTGACAATCCGGTTATTGGTCACCTCCTTGACCAAGGCCCTTCTCCCCCAATTGCTCAGTTTCGCTCAGCCAGCTATAGGAAAACTCTTGATGGTTCCAAACGTCTTCTATTTAAGAATGATGGAGACCACTGTGTTCTTAGGGACCTTCAATGCTGCAGAAATGTGTTGGTACCCTTCCCCAGATCTGTGCCTCGACACAATCCTGTCTCTATGGACAATTCCTTTGACCTCATGGCTTGGTATTTGCTCTGACATGCAGTGTCAACTGTGGTACCTTATTTAGACAGGTGTGTGCCTTTCCAAATCATGTCCAATCAATTGAAATGACCACAGGTGGACTCCAATCAAGTTGTAGAAACATCTCAAGGATGATCAATGGAAACAGGATGCACCTGGGCTCAATTTCAAGTCTCATAGCAAAGTGTCTGAATACTAATGCAAATAAGGTATTTGTGGTTTTCTATTTGTAATAAATGTGCTTAAAACCTGTTTTCGCTTTGTCATTATAGGGTATTGTGTGTATATTGATGAGGAAAAGCATTTATTTAATACATTTTAGAATAAGGCTGTGACGTAACAAAATGTGGAAAAATTGAAGGGGTCTGAATACTTTCCAAATGCATTGTAACATATCAGTACATGTAGAATCAGGGGATCAGTCAGTTTCCTCTTTTATCACATGTTGTGTTACCCGATCAGGAATGTTGTTAAATATAATAGATTTGTATTATTTAATTTATGCAAAAGTCTTCATTTTACACATTCTGTCCTTGAGGTAAGGACCATATTGTGTTGGCTCTACTTGAGGATTCATTCAAACGCTGCATAGAATTTATTCACTACAGTACATAAATATTTAGCAGGTCTCTTTCTGCTGTCAATAAAGGCATAACAAAGCATAACCAGAATTGTGTCTTGGGAAAAAGACACTGAAATAATAGACAAACACCTCTTGTAAGAACCAACTCTTTTCAATGCAAACAGACTCTAGGGGCTCTATTTTCAGCTGGTATTAAGCCAGAACAATTGTCAAACGCACATTTGTTTGAAATGTCAATCTGTTAAGGCCAGCGCTCTTCTCTTTTCAAACCCTAGTGCCTGGATTGGTCATTTACCTGTTTTATATGAGCTCGCTTGCGCTAAGGTGGTAAGGGTGGCAATATCTGAGGTGTGTCCTTAAAAATCTGCGCCAAAGTTCCAATTTCAGGCAACACTGGTGGGTATATTTACTCAAAGTGACAACACAGTGTTGTCAAAGACTTGGTAACTTAGTTGTTATCACGATCTGGTTACCTATAACTACAAACATAGTTACGTTTTAGCGTTTTTACATATTTATTAACTTATTTCCGGATAGCTTCGGAACTACCCACAATGCACTATTTCTCAACGTCTTATGGAGAACCGGTGCTACCTAGCTAGTTCCAGCAGGCTAACATTAGCGACTAGCCATGCTAGCATGTAATTACAGTCCAAACCAAGTGTTTGTGCTGGTGAGCTACTATGTACATCAACAAAGAAGAAACCATATAAATTCATGCGAAAAACTGCATCTCCTCTTCTCTTGTGCGTTTGGTAGTGGTAGTCAAGTGAGTGTTGTAGTTGCTTTCCGTTGTTCGTAGCTAGTGCAGTAATACCCACATAGGGCAGTAATACCCACAAGGAGGGGGTTACGACTCATTTGTGAAGTGGGACCGGTATGTCCGGTTTAAGTGAGCAGATTGGAGTATGGGAACCATACATATCTACTGTATGTGTTGATCATTTCACCCCGGATGACTTAGATGGCTTAGTATAACCAGTGGAAGGCAGGATGACTGAAACCAGGTGCTGGCTTTTTGTTCATGTTGTGTTCTGTGGGTTCGGGCCCGACTAGTTGTTCTCTGGCTTACTACTTACCTATGTCGACTGTAGTGGTTGGCTAGCTAGGGTAGTTAGCTGGCTAAGCTAGCTAGCAAGCTAAAATAACTAACTTTATCTGGCAGGCTTGCTGGCTAACATAACTGTATATACCGGTAACATTAGTTGATAACTGGCTAGATGGCGTTATGTATTTCCAAAACTTCGGTTTACTTTAATGTTGCTGTAATCACTCTCAAATGTTGTTTTTTGCCATTATTGTAAGCCTGCCACACACACACACACTATACGATACATTTATTAAACATAAGAATGAGTGTAAGTTTTTGTCACAACCCGGCTTGTGGGAAGTGACAAAGAGGTCTTATAGGACCAGGGCACAAATAATAATAATCAATCATTTTGCTCTTTATTTAACCATCTTACATATAAACCTTATTTGTTCATCAACAATTGTGAATAACTCACCACAGGTTAATGAGAAGGGTGTGCTTGAAAGGATGCACATAACTCTGCAAAGTTGGGTTGTATTGGAGAGAGTCTCAGTCTTAAATCATTTTCCACACACAGTTTGTGCCTGTATTTAGTTCTCATGCTTGTGAGGGCCGAGAATCCACTCTCACATACAGTGGAAGTCGGAAGTTTACATACACTTAGTTTGGAGTCATTAACTCGTTTTTCAACCACTCCACACATTTCTTGTTAACAAACTATAGTTTTGGAAAGTCGGTCAGAACATCTTCTTTGTGCATGACACAAGTAATTTTTCCAACAATAGTTTGCAGACAGATTGTTTTACTTATAATTCACTGTATCGCAATTCCAGTGGGTCAGAAGTTTACATACACTAAGTTGACTGTGCCTTAAAACAGCTTGCAAAATTACAGAAAATTATGTCATGGCTTTAGAAGCTTCTGATAGGCTAATTTACATAATTTGAGTCAATTGGAGGTGTACCTGTGAATGTATTTCAAGGCCTACCTTCCAACTCAATGCCTCTTTGCTTGACATCATGGGAAAATCAAAAGAAATCAGCCAAGACCTCAGAAAAAAAATTGTAGACCTAGTACGCAAGTATAAACACCATCGGACCACGCAGCCGTCATACAGCTCAGGAAGGAGATGCGTTCTGTCTCCTAGAGATGAACGTACTTTGGTGTGAAAAGTGCAAATCAATCCCAGAACAACAGCAAAGGACCTTGTGAAGATGCTGGAGGAAACAGGTACAAAAGTATCTATTTCCATAGCAAAACGAGTCCTATATCAACATAACCTGAAAGGCTGCTCAGCAAGGAAGAAGCGACTGCTCCAAAACTGCCATAAAAAATCCAGACTACAGTTTGCAACTGCACATGGGGACAAAGATCGTACTTTTTGCAGAAATGTCCTCTGGTCTGATGAAACAAAAATAGAACTGTTTGGCCATAATGACCATCGTTATGTTAGAAGGAAAAAGGGGGAGGCTTGCAAGCCGAAGAACACCAGCCCAACCGTGAAGCACGGGGGTGGCAGCATCATGTTGTGGGGGTGCTTTGCTGCAGGAGGGACTGGTGCACTTCACAAAATAGATGGCATCATGAGGATGGTTAATTATGTGTATATATTGAAGCACATCTGAAGACATCAGTCAGGAAGTTAAAGCTTGGTCACAAATGGGTCTTCCAAATCGACAATGACCCCAAGTATACTTCCAAAGTTGTGGCAAAATGGTTTAAGGACAACAAAGTCAAGGTATTGGAGTGGCCATCACAAAGCCCTGACCTCAATCAATTTGTGGGTAGAACTGAAAAAGTGTGTGCGAGCAAGGAGGCCTACAAATCTGACTCAGTTACACCAGCTCTGTCAGGAGGAAGGGGCCAAAATTCACCCAACTTATTGTGGGAAGCTTGTAGAAGGTTACCCGAAAAGTTTTACCCAAGTTAAACAATTTAAACGCAATGTTACCAAATACTAATTGAGTGTATGTAAACTTCTGACCCACTGGAAATGTGATGAAAGAAATAAAAGCTGAAATAAATCATTCTCTCTACTATTATTCTGACATTTCACATTCTTCAAATAAAGTGGTGATCCTAACTGACCTAAAACAGGGAATTTTGACTAGGATTAAATGTCAGGAATTGTGGAAAACTGAGTTTAAATATATTTGGCTAAGGTGTATGTAAACCTCCGACTTCAACTGTAGGTACGTGGTTGCAAAGGACATCAGTGTCTTAACAGCGCTATTTGCCAAGGCAGGATACTCTGAGCGCCACCCAATCCAGAAATCTGGCAGTGGCTTCTGATTAAATTCAATTTTCACAGAACCACTTGTTTGAAATTTTGATGAGGCTCTCTTGTTCAGATATCGGTAAGTGGACTGGAGGCAGGGCATGAAAGGGATAATGAATCCAGTTGTTTGTGTCATCCGTTTCGGGAAATTACCTGCATAATTGTGCATCCAACTCACTCAGGTGCTTCACTATATCACATTTGACATTGTCCGTAAGCTTGAGCTCAATTGCACACAAAAAAATCATACAATGATGGAAAGACCTGTGTGTTGTCCTTGTTAATGCAGACAGAGAAGAGCTCCAACTTCTTAATCATAGCCTAAATTTTTGTCCCGCACATTGAATATAGTTGCGGAGAGTCCCTGTAATCCTATATTCAGATCATTCAGGTGAGAAAAAACATCACCTAGATAGGCCAGTCAAGTGAATATTATGGTCAGTTAACCTCCCTGGGCAAGGTGGGACGCTTGAAATACAAATACCTCATAAATGCTATAACTTCAATTTCTCAAACATATGAATATTTTACACAATTTTAAAGACAAGACTCTCGTTAAGAAAACTTTAAACTTTAAGTCTCTCAATTAAAAAAAAACGTGTCAATACTTTGGCCCTTGATAACCAGCCCTTGATAACCACCCTTCTTTCTGTATGTTGTAAAAGCGTTACATGGTCGCTGCCCATTGCATAGTGTAGAAAATACACAAGAGTTTAGGGTCCTTGCTTTAACAAAGTTAACCATTTTCACAGTAGTGTCCAAAACATCTTTCAAGCTGTCAGGCTGTCCCTTGGCAGCAAGAGCCTCTCGGTGGATGCTGCAGTGTACCCAAGTGGCGTCGGGAGCAACTGCTTGCACGTGCGTTACCACTCCACTATGTCTCCCTGTCATGGCTTTTGCGCCATCAGTACAGATACCAACATCAGCAGCAGCTACGTTTGGCTACATATTAGTGGAATTCCCGTAAGAGAGTAACGGTTAATGTGATTGGATGTTATTTATTTGACTAGGATACCTGTATTTGACATTGTGTTGTTATTTCGCTGAACACTAGATGGTTAATGTGATTGGATGTTAATTATTTGACTAGGCTACCTGTATTTGACATTGTGTTGTTATTTCGCTGAACATGGTTTCATTTTATTTTTGGCAGTGAAACGAAGCTACTCAGGTGAGAAAAAAAACACACTCAAATGTATAGCCCCGTTGGAAAATATAAATGGACTGTTTTTTAAAATGTGAAGAAATGTTTCATTTTATTTTATTATTATTAAAATGATTATTTTATTTGCCGTACCTCCGGCGAATAAAATAATACAGTTTTGGGAATACCTTGGGAAACAAAGAAAACCACCAACATAGAAAAAGAAACCTAGAATGCCCACCCATGTCACACCTTGGCCTAACCAAAAATAGAGAACAAAAAACCCTCTCTATGGCCAGGGCGTTACAGGTGATGTGGACACCAAGGAACTTAAAGCTCTCAACCTGCTCCCCACGCCCCATCGATGAGAATAGGGGCGTGCTCGGCCCTCCTTTTTCTGCAGTCCACAATCATCTCCTTTGTCTTGATCATGTTGAGGGAGAGGTGCCCCCAGCCGAAACCATCAATAACCTGCGGAACTTGAGACAACGACATGCAGTATCAAGCCAGTGAGGGGCCAAGCCCTCATCCCAACTATAATTTATTGATTGATCAAAAACCTGCCTTTTTGCGACAGTGCAAGCAATTGCGCTCATAATTCCTGCAGTGAAAATAGCTCAAATATTTCACTGAGTATTAAAGGGGCAGTTCAGTCAAAAACAGGATTTGCCTGTGTTTTATATATAATTCCACACGAAAAAATTATAATGCACTTCTAGTGTAAGAGCTGTTTGAAAAGACTGCCTGAAATTACAGCTTGTTTGCTGGGTGGAGTTTTTGAACCGCCTGGTGACAACAACAGGCAGTATAAGTTAAAAGACCAATAACAAAGAGAGTTTTCCCTCCTCTCTGCCAATAACAGCTAGTTTTCAGCTTACACATCCCTCCCATTAGGCTCCTACAATTAGGCCCCTCTCTCAGACCACTCCCAGACAGTTCTATTACAATTCTTGCTTGAGAAATTGCATTTTGCTAAGAAGCTTTTTCCCCCCACCATTTTAATCTAAAACAATCACAGTAAAGTACTTAATTGTTACCCAGAAATAATGTCTGATATTGAGATAAAACGGCTGCATTGGACCTTTAATGTGTGGGTGTACTTGACATTTTTTTAAGTGAACATCTCGTTTTTACAACATTTTTGTATGCAGAAAGTTCTCAGGTACTATAATATCCTAAACCATTACTACTACTCTTCCTTTTTCATCACTCTCTTCTTTTCATCAGTTTAGTATTAGGTGCCAGTTGCCTCGTCATTCAGGGAACGTGTGTAGCCTACCTCCCAGTGATGGACAGCTGGAGTGTTTCTGAGAATGTGTCCCAAATGGCACCCTATTCTCTATATAGTGCATTATTTTTGACGAATGTCGCACACTTTATACAGTATAAGGAATACGGTGCCATTTAAGACTCAATCTCTGGATCAGTGTAGAGCTCTGTTATTAATATGGAGTTATTGGGGTCACCCAGCTGAAGTAACCAATTATTTTCTGATTGAGATCCATACTTTTGACCAGAGATCCAGTCAGAGCATATCTCACATAGTGTGAGCATTCAATGTGTCTTTGGATCATAACCCTAGTCTTATATCCTTGCAGTATAGTAATGCCATGGTCTAGTTTTCCAGAGGGAAATATCTACAACAGTACAACAATGGATTCATACATTCATAAATAAACAATAACAGATTAAATCCAAATGAAGTAAACAATTTCAATGAAACAATCCATGCTATCCTCATCTTGCACACTGTATAGGCACTGTATCTGTCCTAGAAATATATAACTTTCCTGATTACCTTCCCTATATATGTCACTCCCTTTGGTTCCTTCCCCAGGCATTATTGTTTCTGTTCCTGTGTCAGTCTGTGCGTCCGTCGGTCGGTCGGTCGGACTCACTCACTCACTCACTCACTCACTCACTCACTCACTCACTCACTCACTCACTCACTCACTCACTGAACTTGCTTCCTGACTCTCAGTGCACATTGTTACCATTTTTTTAATATTCATGATTAGTCACTTCAATTGGGCAACCATTATCACAGAAGTCAAGGTAAGTTCAGCTCAATCTATTTTCTACATAACCTCTCCCTTGTGGAACCTAAACTTAAGTGATGGCTTTGTGACATCACAATAGAATTAGAATATTCAGATTGAGGCCTATGGTTCTGAGCCCTACTTCTGGGTGATGACTGAGGGGGATTTTGGAAATGTTCAATTCAGAAGGGGCCTGATCCTGACTTAGGAATGTATGCCTTTCCTACACACTTCTCAGTATTTGGTATTCAGACTGACCTCATTGACGTGTAACATTTTCTGCGTGTGTCGCTACCCTGCATGCTCTGAATAAATGTCCTTCAACCACACAGCACATTTATCTTAAGCCATTCTTTTGAAAAGGATGCACCTTTTAGTTTGAATTTGGTCAACAGACTAGAATATCAAGAAAATGCCTTCTAAATATATGCTTAATTATCTGTTTCAGCACCATCAGGCTTAAAAATCTTGTACATTGGTTAGGAAAGTATTTGACTCATAAACATGTTTGAGAGCCTTTACACACGAACGAAAACGGTGATTTGATTAGTTCTGAATATTGCCACATTCAGTTATTTGAACCATGGTAATGTTACAAGATTATTGTACATACAATTATAATAGCCTATAACCTTGTCTATTGCCTGCACTGGAACTGTGCCAAGTATTTCAAACTGTTCCGGCTTGGTCTGTGCTCCACTCATAACGATTTAATTAGCCTACATCTTGTTTTTTTATATTATCAACAGTTACTAATGATCCTCAGCAACAATCACACAGCTGTGACAACATTTACAGAGGAAGCAAATTAAGGTAACAAACAATGTAGGCTATACTAACAGTAAATTGGAAGCTGAATATGTGTGGTTATTAGGCCTACTGTTGCAAATCCTATTACCAGTCAGTTCAACCTCTCTTTCGTATCGTCTGAGATCCCTAAAGATTAGAAATCTGCCGCGGTCATCACCCTTTTCAAAGGGGGTGACACTCTAGATCCAAACTGTTACAGACCTATATCCATCCTGCCCTGCCTTTCTAAAGTCTTCGGAAGCCTAGTTAACAAAAAGATCACATTTCGAATCCCACCGTACCTTCTCCGCTGTGCAATCCGGTTTCCGAGCTGGTCACGGCTGCACCTCGGCCACGCTCAAGGTGCTAAACGATATCATAACCGCCATCGATAAGAGACAATACTGTGCAGCCATATTCATCGACCTGGCAAAGGCTTTTGACTCTGTCAATCACCACATTCTTATCGGCAGACTCACCACCCTTGGTTTCTCAAATGACTGCCTCGCCTGGTTCACCAACTACTTCAGTGTTGTCAAATCGGAGGGCCTGTTGTCCGGACCTCTGCCAGTCTCTATGGGGGTACCACAGGATTCAGTTCTCGGGCCGACTCTCTTCTCTGTATACATCAACGATGTCACTTTTGCTGCGGGTGATAACCTGATCCATCTCTACGCAGACAACACCATTCTGTATACATCTGGCCCTCCTTTGGACACTGTGCTAACAAACATCCAGACGAGATTCAATGCCATACAACACTCCTTCCGTGGCCTCCAACTGCTCTTAAACGCTAGTAAAACTAAATGCATGCTTTTCAACCGATCTCTACCCGCCCGACTAGCATCACTACTCTGGACAGTTCTGACTTAGAATATGTGGACAACTACAAATACCTAGGTGGCTAGACTATAAACTCACATTAAGCATCTCCAATCCAAAATTAAATCTAGAATCGGCTTCCTTCACTCTCGCTGCCAAACATACCCTCGTAAAACTGACTATCCTACCGATCCTCGACTTCGGCATTGTCATTTACAAAATAGCCTCCAACACTCTACTCAGCAAATTGGATTTAGTCCATCACAGTGCCATCCGTTCTGTCACCAAAGCCCCATATACCACCCACCACTGCGACCTGTTTGCTCTCATCAGCTGGCCCTCGCTACATATTTGTCGCCAGACCCACTGGCTCCAGGTCATCTGTGTCTTCGCTAGGTAAAGCCCCGCCTTATATCAGCTCACTGCTCACCATAACTACACCCACCCATAGCACGTGCTCCAGCAGGTATATCTCACTGGTCATTCCCCAAATCCAACACCTGCTTTGGCTGCCTTTCCTTCCAGTTCTCTGCTGCCAATGACTGGAACAAATTGCAAAAATCGCTGAAGTTGGAGACATATCTCCCTCACTAACTTTAAGCACCAGCTATCTGAGCAGCTTACCGATTGCTGTACATGGCCCAACTACCTACCTCATCCCCATTCTGTTTTTATTTACTATTTTGCACCAGTATTTCTATTTGCACATCTATCACGCCAGTGTTAATTTTCTAAATTGTAATTACTTCGCTACTATGGCTGATTTATTGCCTTACCACCTCACGCAATTTGCACACAATGTATATAGACTTTTCTATTGTGTTGACTGTACATTTGTTTAACCCATGTGTAACTGTTTGTTTCTCACACTGCTTTGCTTTATCTTGGCCAGGTCGCAGTGGTAAATTAGAACTTGTTCTCAACTGGCCTACCTGATTAAATAAAATGGGTCTACTGATGGTCAATACTGATATTTAACATATAAATCGGAAGACCCGTTTCAAGTAGCTAGGCATACAGTACCAGTCGCAAGTTTGGACACCTACTCATTCAAGGGTTGATATTTTTTTTTAAATTTTCTACACTGTAGAATAATAGTGACGACATCAACTATGAAGTAACACATTTGAAATCATGTAGTAACCAAAAAAGGTTAAACAAATCAAAATATATTTCAGATTCTTCAAAGTAGCCATCCTTTGCCTTGATGACAGCTTTGAACACTCAAACCCAGATTAGTCCGTCAGACTGCATGATGGTGAAGTGTGATTCACTCCAGAAAATGCGTTTCCAATGGCTGCGAGCTTTACACCACTCCAGCTGACGCTTGGCGTTGCGCTTGGTGATCTTATGCTTGTGTGCGGCTGCTCGGCCATGGAAACCCATTTCATAAAGCTCCCAATGAACAGTTCTTGTGCTGACATTTCTTCCAGGGACAGTTTAGAATTCGGTAGTTGGTGTCGCAAACGAGGACAGATATTTTTATACACTTCAGCACTCGGCGGTCCCGTTTGGTGAGCTTGTGTGGCCTACCACTGTGGCTGAGTCGTTTTTGGGTCACAACAACAGCCCTTACAGTTGACCTGGGCCGTTGTAGCAGAGCAGAAATTTGATGAATTGACTTGTTGGAAAGGTTGCATCCTATGACGGTGCCACGTTGAAAGTCACTGAGCGCTTCAGTAAGGCCATTCTACTGCCAATGTTTAGCGATGGAGATTGCATGGCTGTGCTCAATTTTATACACCGTCAGCAACGGTGTGGCTGAAATAGCCAAATCCACTCATTTGAAGGGGTGTCACATACTTTGGCAACGTAGTGTTTAATTTTTATATTGCTACTATGGTATAGCATGCTATTCTCACGCTTAGGGTCAGAATGTGCATAAAGGGAAGTACATTCCATTTACATGTGGATAACTCATGTCGGAATCACAGCCATGGTGCAGACAACCTGTCCAAATCCTCTGTTAAACATTTAAACAAACCATCAATGCTAGGCAGGGTAACTGTAGCAGGCATGTCGGTCTGAACAATCTGAAATCAATTTGTGGAGGATTTAGAGGCCTCTCCTGTGAGTGTATTGAGTTGACAGACTGGTCAACCATTTCCTGCCCAGGGTGAATTAAAGGGAATTAAACAGGCAGGAAGCCAGTGCTATGGTAACGCTGTTGTATGCCAACAGTGCTGTAGTCCTATAGCATCCTCTGAAGGATATTTTAGGGACTACAGTGAACCATGTAGTCTTCTACATTGACCAACTCAAAAGTACTTTTTTTAACAAATGTTTAAACTAATTTCATAACCAGAAGTTTATATTAAACACTTCTTTTTTTAAATCCTGTTTAAGGCACACTGAGATGAAAAACATAAATGTACTTCAAATTCACATTTATTGATTTAATTCTAGACTAAAAATCATATGGCTATAAATTAGTGGTTCCTCATTCCCCCTCCCTAGCACTGAAGTTCAGCCTTCACACTGCTAATTGACGATTCCCTGAGTAAAAACTCTGTCCAAAGTATGCAAAAACAATCACAATGTTGATCACAAAATAAAAGCCTGTAGATGAGCGACGCTATTGGTGTTGATGGGGTAAAGCAAGACCACTAGCATCGGCCCACAGCCTCTGTCCTCTATACAGTATTCCCACTCAGTCTCTGCTCTCAGGATGGTAGCCTGAGAGTCTTTGTGCATTCTGCTCCTCCTGATGTCCCTTTGCCCTTGGTCAGCTGGTCTTCTGACCCCTGAGGGGGCCGCATTGGTATGGAGGTGATGGTGGTGCAGTCTGGGGTTTCTCTGTGGGACAATGGTAAAGCAGACAAGATGATTACTGGCCCAAACACAATAGGCTACTGCAGTGTGACAAAGCACACTGCATCCAGCCATCAATTGCTTCCCAAATGGCACTACTTTTTACCAGAGCCCTATGGAATGGGGCCATTTGGGACAGTCTTGTATGTGGTAGGAGGGGAAAGAGGCTTGAGCTAATGGATTAGTTGACACTAATGGGGCCTAATGACACTGGGGCTTTCATCTCTACAGGGACAACTGATCCCAAAATACTTACATTCAGCTCATCAGCAGAGTTAAAGTCAGGACTAGGGTAGGGAGACCTGTACTAAATGATAGATTGGGAGATAAATGGTCCTGTGTGGATCATTTGGTAAAAGCAACGTCAAGGTTGCGTTTACTCCACGCAGGGATCACATACTAAACACATTCACTCAATGAATACAATGTAGGCCTATCTTTTAATATGCAATCAGGTGTCAAAATGAACCAAAATCATTGTACAGTGTTAAAATATCACAAACCTGAATTCAGAGGAGTGTCAGAGGACATTCCAGCACATGTTTTCTTTGTTGCTGGCGTCCTTCTCTTTGGTCTCCATGTTTGCGGGCAGCAGTGGAGTTTAGTCTTTATTCACAGAACACACACCCCCCCCGCATCCCCCGACACAAACTGGACTCAGGTGAACGTAACATAGTAAATTTAAATCTGAGACTCCAATTAGTATGATGTTAGGTTTCATATGGTATATATTGTGTGGATGTCCATCCATTTTGAATATACAGTCAAGTTGGACGTTTACATTCACTTAGGTTGGAGTGAATTTTTTTCAACCACAAACTATAGTTTTGGCAAGTCGGTTAGGACATCTACTTTGTGCATGACAAGTCATTTTTACAACAATTGTTTATGGATTATTTGACTTATAATTCACTATCACAATTCCAGTGGGTCAGAAGTTTACATACACTAAGTTGACTGTGGCTTTAAACAGCTTGGAAAATGATGTCATGGCTTTAGAAGCTTCTGATAGGCTAATTGACATAATTTGAGTCAATTGGAGGTGTGGCTGTATTTCAAGGTCTACCTTCAAACTCAATGCTTCTTTGCTTGACATCATGGGAACATCAAAAGACATCAGCAAAGACCTCAGAAAAAAAATTTGAGACCTCCACAAGTCTGGTTCATCCTTGGGCTCAATTTACAAATGCCTGAAGGTACCACGTTCATCTGTACAAACAATAGTACGCAAGCATAAACGCCATGGGATCACGCAGCCGTCATACCGCTCAGGAAGGAGACTCGTTCTGTCTCCTAGAGATGAACGTACTTTGGTGCAAAAAGTGCAAATCAATCCCAGAACAACAGCAAAGGACCTTGTGAAGATGCTAGAGGAAACGGGTACAAAAGTATCTATATCCACAGTAAAACGAGTCCTATATCGACAACTTGACAGGCTGCTCAGCATAAAGAAGCCACTGCTCCAAAACCACCATTAAAGTCAGATGCCGGTTTGCAACTGCACATGGGTACAAAGATTGTACTTTTTGGAGAAATGTCCTCTGGTCTGAAACAAAAATAGAACTGTTTGACCATCATTATGTTTGAAGGAAAAAGGGGGAGGCTTGCAAGCTGAAGAACACCATCCCAACCATGAAGCACGAGTGGTGGCAGGATAATGTTGTGGGGTTGCTTTGCTGCAGGAGGGACTGGTGCACTTCACAAAATAGATGGCATCATGGGGTAGGAAAACGATGTGGATATATTGACGCAAAATCTCAAGACCTCAGTCAGGAAGTTAAAGCTTGGTCACAAATCGTCTTCCAAATGGACAATCACCCCAAGATGGCTTAAAGACAAAGTCAAGGTATTGGAGTGGCCATCACAAAGCCCTGACCTCAATCCCATAAATTTGTGGGCAGAACTGAAAAAGCATGTGTGACACAAGGAGGCCTACAAACCTGACTCAGTTTACACCAGCTCTGTCAGGAGGAATGGGCCAAAATTCACCCAACTTATTGTGGAAGGCTACCCAAAACGATTGACCCAAGTTAAACCATTTAAAGACAATGCTACTGAACACTAATTGAGTGTATGTAAACTTCTGACCCACTGGGAATGTGATGAAAGAAATTAAAGCTGAAATAAATCACTCTACTATTATTCTGACCTTTCACTTTCTTAAAATAAAGTGGTGATCCTAACTGACCTTAGATGGGGAATTTTTACTAGGCTTAAATGTCAGGAATTGTGACACTGAGTTGAAATGTAATTGGCTATATGTATGTACACTATACAGTTGAAGTTTATGAACACCCCTTTAAATTAGTGGATTTGGCTATTTCAGCCCACCTGTTGCTGACGGGTATAAAATCGACCACACAGCCATGCCATCTCCATAGACACAAATTGGCAGTAGAATGGCTTTACTGAAGAGCTCAGTGACTTTCACCGGGACACTGTCATAGGATGTGAACTTTCCAACAAGTCAATTCAGCAAATTTCTTCCCTGCTAGAGCTACCCCGGTCAACTGTACAGTGAATCCTCTAAAAGTTGCGGCACACCCTGCGTGCTGCTACATTTTGTGGCATGTAATTTAATTCTCAGCCACTTCTGTTATTGCTAGTTTGACCACCAGAGGGCAACTTTGAGAAGCATTTGGTAGTATTCTTTATTGGCATTACCAGCGACTAACTTTTTTTCTAATAACTAGTATATTGGATTGATTTTATTTAATATTATGTCTCCATTCAGACCGTTTCGCTCTCGGAGCGCACACCGGACATTCTGTTTTTTGGGGGGGGGGGTTTTGTCGTTCTGGCCTTACAACAGCAGTCAATCACCCAAGCTAATGTTGGCTAGCTACTTCCAGACACAAATGAAACCACTCTGACCATTTACCCACCCTAGCAGAGCCGGTAAGGCAGTTTGTGTTAACCAGAGCGTTGGCGACTAATAGGCTAACCAAACCGCTCGCTTCGCCAGCATTGCTAAATACATTTTGAAATCTGTTATTCAATTATTGCTGCGTTGCCTAGGGCTAAAATAGAACTCCTATTTCTGACGCAGATCACGCTGCAAGTCCTGCCTCTCCCATCTCCTGATTGGTTTATAGAAGCAGGTACCCACGTGCCATCTCCTCATTGGTTATACCCACGTGGGTGATTGAAAGACGAACTGTGTTGCTGGTCGGTGTAGAAATACTATGAAAGTTTAGATGCCAATCACCATATAAGTTCAAAGATGAAAAAGCCTGGGAGGAGAGATGACTAGAAATGATTCGGTTGACCGTTTTGTGTGTGGGTTAGTTGTCGGCGTAGAGGACCTTGTGCATTTCAGGTAAAATAACAACTCAATGTTTATATCCCAGGACAAATTAGCTAGCAACAGCAAGCTAGCTAAATAGGACAAATTAGCAGAAAGTGCTAGCTAGCTAAATTGCCATACATGTTTTAATGCTTTTCAACCTGTCCCCAAATTGTATTTATTTCACCTTTATTTAACCAGGTAAGCTAGTTGAACAAGTTCTCATTTACAACTGCGACCTGGCCAAGAAAGCAAAGCAGTGCAACACAAACAGTTACACATGGAATAAACAAGCGTACAGTCAACACAATAGAAGAAAATAGTCTATATACAGTGTGTACAAATGGCGTGAGGAGGTAAGGCAATAAATAGGCCATAGTAGCAAAGTAATTACAATTTAGCAGATTAACACGAGTGATAGATGAGCAGATGTGCAAGTAGTGATACTGGTGTGCAGAAAAGTAAATAAAAACAATATGGTGATGAGGTAGGTAGATTGGGTGGGCTATTTACAGATGGACTATGTGCAGCGATCGGTTAGCTGTTCAGATGGCTGATGTTTAAAGGTAGTGAGGGAAATGTAAGGCTTTCCTCCCAGAGAACTGGAAGGAAAGGCAGCCAAAGGAGGTGCTGGCTTTGGGGAAGACCAGTGACATACCTGCTGGAGCACGTGCTACGGGTGGGTGTTATCGTGACCAGTGTGCTGAGGTAAGGCAACGCTTTACCTAGCATAGACTTATAGATGACCTGGAGCCAGTGGGTCTGGCAACGCATATGTAGCGAGGGCCAGCCGACCAGAGCATACAGGTCGCAGTGGTGGGTGGTATAAGGGGCTTTGGTAACAAAACGGATGGCACTGATAGACTGCATCCAGTTTGCTGAGTAGAGTGTTGGAGGCTATTTTGCAGATGACATCGCCGAAGTCGAGGATTGGTAGGATAGTCAGTTTTACTATGGTAAGTTCGGTGGCGTGAGTGAAGGAGGTTGTTTCGAAATAGAAAGCCGACTCTAGTTTTGGTATGAGTCTGGAAGGAGAGGTTACAGTCTAGCCAGACACCTACATATGTAGTTGTCCACATATTCTAGGTCAGAACCGTCCAGAGTGATGCTAGTCGGGCCGGTGCCGGCAGCGAACGATTGAAAAGCATGCATTTGGTTTTACTAGTGTTTAAGAGCAGTTGGAGGCCACGGAAGGAGTGTTGTATGGCATTGAAGCTCATAATTGGTTCAGAGTTTGATTTGATATTTTAACCTGCGTGTCGTGATCGCGTTTGGTGTGGGGGGACAAAATACTTTTGTGCACGTGCACAGCCGGTTTGGGTTCCGTGTAAGCGCTCATAGTAATTTTTCTGCCCTCTGGTACACTCAGATGAGTGCTCTGAAATCCGTGTAGATGGTCTGGACACATTAACTTGAACTTTTTTCTGATGACTAGTTCATTGCTTCGGCTGTGGAGCCCAGTTTCATATGACCATATTTCGCAGCTGCTTGCCGTTATTGTGACGTAATCGTGAAAAAAAACGGCCTTATTAATGCTTTTTTTCACCCTGCCAGCTCCAATTAGTTCTATTGAGCACCAACTCGCCTTCCGAACGTTCTATTCCCACCTTATTGTTCAACGTCACAATGCCTGTTTTTATTTTCTTTCAGAGAGCGAGCTGATCAAGGGGTCAAATGTAGATATTGCCAGATGTTCACTGTCCAAGGAACAGGCCGTGGAAGCTTTTATTGCTGGCAAGTGTCCATAACAGGGGTAATTAAACTGTTCTGTTTTTCTCCATCTCTGCCTGTCTTGTATATGGAACCTGTCTCACATGCATTAATTAAACACTTCATGTCAGCTGCTAATTTTCAGACTTGCACCACACAAACACAGCCATATTCACTGGACTACAGTGGGGGGGAAAAGTATTTGATCCCCTGCTGATTTTGTACGTTTGCCCACTGATAAAGAAAGGATCAGTCTATAATTTTAATGGTATGTTTATTTGAACAGTGAGAGACAGATTAACAACAAAAATATCCAGAACAACGCATGTCAAAAATTTTATAAATTGATTTGCATTTTACAAGATTGTAGACCTACACAAGGCTGGAATGGGCTACAAGACCATCGCCAAGCAGCTTGGTGAGAAGGTGACAGATTATTCGCAAATGGAAGAAACACAAAAGAACTGTCGATCTCCCTCGGCCTGGGGCTCCATGCAAGATCTCACCTCGTGGAGTTTCAATGATCATGAGAACGGTGAGGAATCAGCCCAGAACTACACGGGAAGATCTTGTCAACGATCTCAAGGCAGCTGGGACCATAGTCACCAAGAAAACAATTGGTAACACACTACGACGTGAAGGACAGAAATCCTGCAGCGCCCGCAAGGTCCCCTGCTCAAGAATACATATACATGCCTGTCTGAAGTTTGCCAATGAACATCTGGATGACTCAGAGGACAACTGGTGCAAGTGTTGTGGTCAGATGAGACCAAAATGGAGCTCTTTGACATCAACTCAACTCGCCGTGTTTGGAGGAGGAATGCCACCTATGACCCCAAGAACACCATCTCCACCGTCAAACATGGAGGTGGAAACATTATGCTTTGGGGGGGTTTTTCTGCTAAGGGGACAGGACAACTTCACCGCATCAAAGGACGGGGCCATGTACCGTCAAATCTTGGGTGAGAACCTCCTTCCCTCAGCCAGGGCATTGAAAAAGGGTCGTGGATGCGTATTCCAGCATGACAATGACCCAAAACACACGGCCAAGGCAACAAAGGAGTGGCTCAAGAAGAAGCACATTATGTTCCTGGAGTGGCCTAGCTAGTCTCCAGACCTTAATCCCATAGAAAATCTGTGGAGGGAGCTGAAGGTTCGAGTTGCCAAACGTCAGCCTCGAAACCTTCATGACTTGGAGAAGATCTGCAAAGAGGAGTGGGACAAAATCCCTGCTGGCCAACTACAAGAAACGTCTGACCTCTGATTGCCAACAAGGGTTTTGCCACCAAGTACTAAGTCATGTTTTGCAGAGGGGTCAAATACTTATTCCCCTCATTAAAATGCAAATCATTTTATAACATTTTTGACATGCGTTTTTCTGAATTTTTTTGTTGTTATTCTGTCTCTCACTGTTCAAATAAACCTACTATTAAAATTATAGACTGATCATTTCTTTGTAAGCGGGCAAACGTACAAAATCAGCAGGGGATCAAATACTTTTTTCCCCCACTGTAGTTCCAAACTGCCTCTGGAAGCAACATCAGCACAAGAACTGTTCGTCGGGAGCTTCATGAAATGGGTTTCCATGGCCGGACCAACTCCATATAAATGCCCATGATTTTGGAATGAGATGTTCAACAAGCAGGTGTCCACATACTTTTGGTCATGTAGCGTAGCTAGACACACACACCTCTCCAGCAAAACCAGAATACCGGACACCAGAATGTTTTAACAATGCTACAGCATACAATGACATTCTAGACATTTCTGTGCTCCCAATTTTGTGGCAACAGTTTGGGAAAGGCCCTTTCCTGTTTCAGCATGACAATGCCCCTGTGTACAAAGCAAGGTCCATACAGAAATGGTTTGAGATTGGTGTGGAAGAACTGGCCTGCAAAGAGCCCTCACCTCAACCCCATTGAACACCTTTGGGATCAATTAGAACTCATTTTGTCATGTAGTGTATGTTATGAATTGCAATTCGTACAATATGTTACGAGTTCGCAAAACTTATATTTGACTAATTCCAGTTTGTTTTGGCTTACGTTAGCTAGGTATCTAGGTGGCTAACGTTAGCTAGGCTAAGGGTTAGGGTTAGGAGTTAGGTAAAAGGGTTAGCGAAGTAGTTGCAAAGTTCCTGATTAGCTAAAATACTAAAGTTGTCCATGATGAGATTCGAACACGCAACCTTTTGAGTTGCTAGATGTTCACATTATACGCCTACCTATCCGCCCCGACCAACCACCCTACTTTTGTTTATGCCTTAAGTAACCCTCTAACATTTCATACTCATTTGAGTGTCTTGGATTTACATTTACTATGTTACATATAGTCTAAAACCAGAATGCCCGACGGGAATTGTGCGAAGGTAATTCTCTTTGCACACACAACAGCATCCAGGTCTCCACCGAATATGGATGGGAGCCACAGCTGTTGACTGAGGTAAACAATGCAATTGTATAAACAACTATTGCATATACTGTAGTCTTTCAAATTTGCGATCGACTTGGAGTTGTTTGTCTATTGCTATTTTTGTATAACGTACTTTCAGATCACTGAAACCTGATGTGGAAGTTGTCGAACTACAGTACCAGTCAAAAGTATGGACACACTTACTCATTCCAGGGTTTTTCTTTAATTCTACTATTTTATACATTGTAGAATAATAGTGAAGACTTCAAAACAATAAAATAACACACACTGACACATGTAGTAACCAAAAAAGTGTTAAACAAATCAAAATATATTTGAGATTCAAATATAGATTTGTTTATCACTTTTTTTGGTTACTACATGATTCCATATGTGTTATTTCATAGTGTTTGTCTTCACTATTATTCTACAATGTAGAAAATAGTAAAAATAAAGAAAAACCCAGGAATGAGTAGGTGTGTCCATACTTTTGACTGATACTGTATATATGAATGGGGGATACAACCATCCCAACTCTGCAGATTTTACTGCGAAGAGACAGAATCATTAGATCATTTGTTTTGCTGCTGTTCATACAGTATGTAGCTTGTTTTTGGTCGCAGGTTTAGGAATGGCTGAAGAATTGCAACATTTACCTGGAGCTAACTCTGCAAATAGCACTACTGGTGATTTGAAAAGTCATAGTCAATCAATCAATAATATACTTTTAGCAAAAAAATGTATCTTTTCATTTACAATCTGTAAAAACTGAGAATAGAAAAGTTTAGAAACTTTTTTCAAACAGCACAGTTGAAATATTTATGGCAAATAGAAATCAATTGGAAATGATGCAGACAATTGCATTGAAAGCCACAATCTATATGCAACATTTAAAGCTGATTTTTCTTCTCTGCCTCAGCATACGACATCTTCTGCATAACTCTGACCTTGGCCACCTCAACCTGCCTCTCCTGCACTGGACTCCTCCGATCCCCAGCAACATAGGCACCCCTACAGTTGACATACCCAATTTTTTTCCCACAGAAACTACACATTCCTCTGTCCCATGTCCTCCTGCACACTTCCCACATCTTGGATTCTCCCTCCTGCACACTGCTGCAACATGCCCATAAACGTGACACCTATAACACAGTAGTGGATTCGGAAACAAAAGCACTAACAGCATAACTCATATATCCTAACATAACTTTGTCAGATAAAAACTCTTAATCAAAGCTAAAAAATAAAAAAAAGATTCTGTCACCACTCTCCCCACCGGGTCTGCGTCACACCAAACGGCAGGCATCACCAATACCAGGAATCTTCTACTTAAATTGCTCCACCTCCACACTTAACGCTACCCCAGAAATCACTCCCTTCAATGGTACCTTAAGCGCAAAGCAAGATACAGGTATATCCCTAAATTGCATCGCACAGAGCGCCTGATCCCTCTGATCTGAAGAAATACAAAAGTCCACTTCGGGTTACCTTCACTGACTCAACAGCACCCACCAACTTTTCCAACCAACCTGAAACCACCCATGGATCAGCCAAAAGCAGTGGTAGAAAAAGTACTAACATAACATCTCATACTTGCGTAAAAGTAAAAATACCGTCATAGAAAATGAGTCAAGTGATAGTCACCCAGTAAAATACTACTTCAGTAAAAGTCTAAAAGTAGTTTGTTTTAAATATGCTTAAGTATTAAAGGTAAATGTAGCTGCTGAAATATACTTAAGTATTAAAAGTATGAATAATAAAAATTCCATTATAATGCAAACAAGACGGCACACTTTTTCTTGTTTTTTTTCTCGTATTTACGGATAGCAAGGGTCCCACTCCAACACTCAAGACAGAATTTAAAAACAAAGCATTTGTGTTTAGTGAGTCCGCCAGATCAGATGCAGTAGGGATGACCAGGGATGTTCTCTTGATAAGTGTACGAATTGGACCATTTTCTGTCCCGCTAAGCATTCAAAATGTAACAAGTACTTTTGGGTGTCAGGGAAAATGTATGGAGTAAAAAGTACATCATTTTCTTTAGGAATGTAGTGAAGTAAAAGTAGTGAAATATAAATAGTAAAGTACAGGTACCACAAACTACTTAAGTAGTACTTTACACCACTGGCCAAAAAGCCTGGTTCCACCCTCTTCAAAAATATCACTCACACTGGACCAAACGTATCTTTATCATAACCATGTCCTTAAACCAAATTCTCGACTCCTTCTGAAAATATTACATTTCTCCAAGTCGAAATCTCATTTAGCCTCCTCGAGAGACATGCTAAACCCAGTAGTCCCTCCACTTCAAACATTAGTTCAACACTCTACGGCTCCAGTGCTGTTGTCACTAGTTACCCCAGCCACAAAGACAGATTTGGCCTTATCGTAAAAATGTATGATGTAAAAAAAAATGCGCACTTAATTTAAGGTTTGGCATACGATTAGCAGTGTGGTTAAGGTTAGGTTTAAAATCAATTTTTAAGACGATTAATTCTAGAAATAGGTAGGGTTTAAGCCTTTGTGGCTGTGGTAACTAGTTACGACCCTGTGCTGTGGGAAGTAACGGCCTGATATTTGATTGATGGAAAAATTCTGCCAATGGTTGCAGCAATAGGCGGCTGTGATTTTGTCAGAGGGAATTTATTGGTCAGGAGTAAAACGTCCTGCACCCAGAGCCATCGTGTATTTACTACTGCAGACAGATTACAAACTAAAGCATATGTTACAGCTGTGCAAACCCAGGATTTACAACTACAAACCATTTTGGCACAAATTAGACGTTATATTTGTCAACTCCGAGCTCCCAGATTCGGCATGGGCAAATCGTTTTTATTCTCAGAAGATTCACAATTCGAAGTTTACTAAATTAGTTGAATTGCTTGCAAATGTGAAATTACATTTTTCACACAACATGATACAAGGTTGCGAAATTAAATTACACATTTGCGAATTATGATACAAACTTGCAAAATGAACTAACACATTTGTTTATTGTATTTGCAACTACGAATCTCAATGTGCGACCACGAAATTCAACGTAGAAATGTGCGTACTTTAGTATCCAATGTCCCAAACCTTTCCCTTCAGGACAATTTCGTTTAAACTGGGCGTGCGCGCCGTGCTGTCAGCCCATGCGCGTACCCGCGGTCCGGAGGCGGTAGTGATACCTCACTGCAACTGATTTATTGAAATAAAGGAGAAAACAAGATAGATGTCCTATCACCCAGCAGGGTCTAAGCAAAAACAAAACATTTGATCGCAGAACAAGGACTATGAGACAGATCATACATAGAAGGGTGAGTTGATCTTGTTTTGCCATAAAACGAAGCGGTAATGATTACGATGTGGCTGCAGTTTTATTTTTTTTTGCGCCTCCCGTCTGTCTCAAAATGGCGAAGAGGCTGTTACAGCAACATAAGGTCGGGAAATTGATTATTGTAACTAGATAATGTCATGATCTTGCTCTGATACATTTCTTATGTTGCCTCACAGTGCTTGTTTTGCCCATGGCATTTGCATCGAGTTTGTTTACATGGGACGTTAGCTTGATGGATTTTAAACATTGCTATTTAGCGTTAGCAATTAACCACGGTTCAATGTAATGGTCGGAAGGTGGAATGATTTATTAAAATAGCATAACTATAACGTGAGCTAGTTATGTTGACGACAATGTCATGTTTGACGAGGACTTTGGTAATAAAATGCTAACGAACCGCTTAGTTTTCTGGCTGAGCTAACCAGCTGCATTACGTTAGCCAACCCGTTAGGTGGCTAGTTAGTTAGCTGGAAGGGCGTGTTAATTGGTCGTTGCTGCAACCTTGTCCCAGGTTGCTAGCTGGATAGTTAACGTTAGCTGTTAAAATTCATTCAATGCTAACTATATCATATACTGGTAAACTGGCTAAACCACATTTTAGTCTCACCTTTGCAGTAATGCAAATGTTTAATCTTGCTAAGGAGTTGCCGATTTATGTAACGTTAACCATTAACGTTAGCTGCCTAGCTAGCCTTTTGGAAAGTTAGCTAGTCAGCAAACTGTTAATTACAGAAGGTTACCTAACTATCTAACTTGTTTGCTGTTTACGTTAACTAAATTAGTAACATCACATACTTTCTTGCTTTGGCGGTTGTTCATCAAAAATAACGTTACACAGAACGTGGTCCTCTGGTAGGCTGGCGGATACCTTCCAGAGGAAGAGCGGTCTGTCTCCCTCCAGCAGGTGGCCTTTTTGTCGGTGTTTCGCCCACCAAGCGAGGAGTTTTGGTATGGAGGTCAACGAGTGTCAAATTTGGCCAACAACAAAAAATGTGACTTATTTGCTATGTGATTTTTATTTGCTCAAATAGACATTTCGTAATGTTTAAGTTTATTTAAAAAAATAAAATATTTCACCTTTATTTAACACAGTGTCCAAAGAAGGGCCAGAAGTATACAGAATGGTGTTGTCTGCGTAGAGGTGGATCAGAGTTGTTAGGACTGTACTGATATAAATAGGACGCGACATCGCGTCAACTTTGAGAAAAAAACACTATCAGAGTTGTCTCGAGATTCAAGGAATGAGGCTTGATTTGATTTATTAGGATCCCAATTAGCTGACGCCAAAGGCGACAGCTAGTCTTGACAAAGAGATTACAGACAGGACTTTACAATTTACATACATTTTAAAAACATGTAGTGTGTGTGTGCATCTATCAGTTACACATGTCAGTACATACACACAAGTATCACATGGGGAGGTGTTGCTTTATTTGTTTTTTGAAACCAGGTTTGCTGTTCACTTGTGCTATATAAGATGGGAGTTCCATGCACTCATGGCTCTGTATAATACTGTACATTTCCTTGAATTTGTTCTGGGACTGTGAAAAGACCCCTGGTGGCATGTCTGGTGGGGTAAGTGTGTGTGTGTGTCAGTGCTATGTGTAAGTTGACTATTCAATCAATTTTGGAATTTCCAACACATTAATGTTTCTTATAAAAACAAGAAGTGACGCAAGACATGCAGTTCTGTTTTGGGCCAGCTGCAGCTGAACTAGGTCTTTCTTTGCAGCACTTGCCCATATGACTGGACAATAAGATGAGCTAAAACTAGAGCCTGCAGGACTTGTTTTTTGTATTGTGGTGTCAAAAAAGCAGAGCATCTCTATTACGGACAGACCTCTCCCCATCTTTACAACCATTGAATCTATATGTTCTGACCATGACAGTTATACAATCTGTCTAATGTCATATCTAGGTTGTTCCTAATTTGCGGTGTGTTGCTTAGGGCACTATCCCAAGTTGGTAACTACATAAGTCTACAGCTGCAAGTCACCAGCTTCGGGCAGTTTTCAGGGATGACCTTTTGACCTCGGAGTAAATGTTCAACTTTACTAAGGCTGTTATTTTGTTCAGACCCTTAAAACCTGTTAGGGATAGGGGGCAGTATTTACACGGCCGGATAAAAAAACGTACCCGATTTAATCTGGTTATTACTACTGCCCAGAAACTAAAATATGCATTTAATTATTGGCTTTGGAATGGAAACACCCTAAAGTTTCTAAAACTGTTTGAATGGTGTCTGTGAGTATAACAGAACTCATTTGGCAGGCCAAAACCTGAGAAGATTCCTTACAGGAAGCGCCCTCTCTGACCATTCCTTGGCCTTCTTGACTCTCTTTATTGAAACTGAGGATCTTTGCTGTAACGTGACACTTGAGGTCAAGCGTATTGCCTGCCTTGTGAGTAGGGGGGAAGGTGAGAGGGTGAGGTCAAAAGAGGAGAGGAGTGGAAAGAAGGAGGCAGAGAGGAATGAGTCAAAGGTAGACGTGGGGAGGTTAAAGTCACCCAGAACTGTGAGAGGTGAGCCATCCTCAGGAAAGGAACTTATCAAGACGTCAAGCTCATTGATGAACTCTCCAAGGGAACCTGGAGGGCGATAAATGATAAGGATGTTAAGCTTGAAAGGGCTGGTAACTGTGACAGCATGGAATTCAAATGAGGAGATAGACAGATGGGTCAGGGGAGAAAGAGAGAATGTCCACTTGGGAGAGATGAGGATTCCAGTGCCACCACCCCGCTGGCCAGATGCTCTCGGGGTATGCGAGAACACTTGGGCAGACGAGGAGAGAGCAGTAGGAGTAGCAGTGTTATCTGTGGTAATCCATGTTTCCGTCAGTGCCAAGAAGTCGAGGTGCTGGAGGGTAGCATAGGCTGAGATGAACTCTGCCTTGTTGGCCGCAGACCGGCAGTTCCAGAGGCTGCCGGAGACCTGGAACTCCACGTGGGTCGTGCGCGCTGGGACCACCAGGTTAGAGTGGCAGCGGCCACGCGGTGTGAAGCGTTTGTGTGGCCTGTGCAGAGGGGAGAGAACAGGGATAGACAGACACATAGTTGACAGGCTACAGAAGAGGCTACGCTAATGCAAAGGAGATTGGAATGACAAGTGGACTACACTTCTCAAATGTTCAGAAAGTTAAGCTTACGTTGCAAAAATTGTATTGACTAAAATGACGAAGATGATACAGTACAGCTGGCTGGTGAAGTAGGCTAGCTAGCAGTGGCTGCGTTGTTGACTTTGTTTGAACGTGTAGCTGGCTAGGTAACCTCGATAGTTTCAGTACTACACATTATCATGATACAAAAGCAACTATGTAGCTAGCTAACATAGCACTAATCAAGACGTTCCTTTGTAATGTATTTAGTTTCTACAATGCTGCTCGTCGGTAATAGTTGGCTAGGTTTGGAAAAATGGCGTCGCGGGGGACGAAAATAGCTGGCTAGCTAACCTCGATAATTACTCTAAACTACACAATTATCAAACTATGACAAAGACAACTAACACTGCACCAGTCAAATCGTTCCGTTGTAATGTATTAGTTTCTACAGTGCTGCTAGTCAGTAAAGGTTGGCTAGCTAGCAGTGGGTTTGATGATGACTAGAAACTAGAATATGCATATAATTAGTGGCTTTGGATAGAAAACACCCTAAAGTTTCTAAAACTGTTTGAATGGTGTCTGTGAGTATAACAGAACTCATATGGCAGGCAAAAACCTGAGAAGATTCCAAACAAGAAGTACCCTCTCTGACCATTCCTTGGGCTTCTTGGCTCTGTTTAAAGAAAATTTAGGATCTTTGCTGTAACGTGACACTTCCTACGGCTCCCATAGGCTCTCAGAACCCGGGAAAAAGCTGAATGATGTAATTCCAGCCGCTGGCTGAAACTTTAGCGCGTTTGGATGGTGGTCGATCAGAGGGCCATCAGACTGAGGCTCGTGCACGAGGGGATCCCATGCTTTTACTTTCTCTCTCTTTGAACGTAAACACGCTTTCCCGGTCGGAATATTATCGCTTTTTTATGAGAAAAATGGCATAAAAATTGATTTTAAACAGCGGTTGACATGCTTCGAAGTACAGTAATGGAATATTTTGAATATTTGTCACGAAACACGCCGTGCGCTTCACCCTTCTTTACCCTTCGGATAGTGTCTTGAACGCACGAACAAAACGCCGCTATTTGGATATAACTATGGATTATTTTGAACCAAACCAACATTTGTTATTGAAGTAGAAGTCCTGGGAGTGCATTCTGACGAAGAACAGCAAAGGTAATCCAATTTTTCTTATAGTAAATCTGAGTTTGGTGAGGGTCAAACTTGGTGGGTGTCAAAATAGCTAGCCTGTGATGGCGAGCTATCTACTCAGAATATTGCAAAATGTGCTTTCACCGAAAAGCTATTTTAAAATCGGACACCGCGATTGCATAAAGGAGTTCTGTATCTATAATTCTTAAAATAATTTATGTTTTTTTGTGAACGTTTATCGTGAGTAATTCAGTAAATTCACCGGAAGTGTTCGGTGGGAATGCTAGTCAGATGACAATCCTAGGACATTATGTTATACAATACATGCATGTTTTGTTCAATCAAGTTCATATTTATATCAAAAACCAGCTTTTTACATTAGCATGTGACGTTCAGAACTAGCATACCCACCGCAAACTTCCGGTGAATTTACTAAATTACTCACGATAAACGTTATTACCTTTGCTGTTCTTCATCAGAATGTACTCCCAGGACTTCTACTTCAATAACAAATGTTGGTTTGGTTCAAAATAATCCATAGTTATGTTCAAATATCCTCTTTTTTTGTTCGTGCGTTCAAGACACTATCCGAAGGGTAAATAAGGGTGACGCGCCCGAAGTGTTTCGTGACAAAACATTTCTAAATATTCCATTACCGTACTTCGAAGCATGTCAACCGCTGTTTAAAATCAATTTTTATGCCATTTTTCTCGTAAAAAAAGCGATAATATTCCGACCGGGAAACCGTGTTTTAGTTCAAAGACAGAGAAAATAAAAACATGGGGTCGCCTCGTGCACGCGCCTCAGTCTCATTGTCCTCTGATAGACCACTTACCAAAGGCGCTAATGTTTTTCAGGGAGGGGCTGCAATGATATCATTCAGCTTTTTCCCGCCTTCTGAGAGCCTATGGGAGCCGTAGGAAGTGTCACGTTACAGCAATGGTCCTCAGTTTTCAATAAAGAGAGTCAAGAAGCCCAAGAAATTGTCAGACAGGCCACTTCCTTTAAGGAATCTTCTCAGGTTTTTGCCTGCCATATGAGTTCTGTTATACTCACAGACACCATTCAAACAGTTTTAGAAACTTTAGGGTGTTTTCTATCCAAAGCCAATAATTATATGCATATTGTAGTTTCTGGGCAGTAGTAATAACCAGATTAAATTGGGTAAGTTTTTTTTTTTATCCGGCCGTGTAAATACTGCCCCCTGTCCCTAACAGGTTAAAATCAATTTTTATGCGATTTTTCCTGTAAAATAGCGATAATATTCCGACCGGGAAACCCTGTTTTCGTTCAAAGACGAAAAAATAAAAACATGGGGTCGGCTCGTGCACGAGCGCCCCAGTGTCATTGTTCTCTGATTGACCACTATCCAAATGCGCTACTGTTTTTCAGCCATGGCCTGCAAAGTCACCATTCAACGTTCTGGCGCCTTCTGAGAGCCTATGGGAGCGTTAGAAAATGTCACGTTACAGCAGAGATCCCCTGTTTTGGATAGAGATGATCAAGAAGGCCAAGAAATAGTCAGAGGGCGCTTCCTGTTTGGAATCTTCTCAGGTTTTGGCTTGCCAAATGAGTTCTGTTATACTCAGACACCATTCAAACAGTTTTAGCAACTTTGGAGTGTTTTCTATCCAAAGCTAATAATTATATGCATATTCTAGTTTCTGGGCAGGAGTAATAATCAGATTAAATTGGGTACGTTTTTTATCCGGCCGTGAAAATACTGCCCCCTATCCATAAAAAGTTAAGCAGTCCTCCTGGACCGTTTCCAGGTATGGCCGTTTAGATTTGCGCTTAGTGGACATATTCCCTACAAAGTGGAGTGGTTGTTCGCAACGATGTGAGATGCCATTTCTGTTCAAGGTGAAAGTAGATCGACTTTTCAGATTGTGAATGGGCTTGGCTTTAATGGAGCTTTTGACCTTTTTTCTTCGCAACCTTTGTATCATGGTCTATAGACAAAGCCTGTGGGCTTATTTCTTGATCAAGCGGGCCCTGGATAGCGTATTGAATGAGAGCGGGAGAAATTTGATTTTAACTTCCTTACTAAGGGTGTTATTTCCTGCGGACCTGGTGTCCTGCAATTCCCCGTCTAATCCTTGTGACTTATCTTTTACCCTTTTCTCAAATTCTTCTCGCTTTAGTTCTTCACGTAGTTGAACTTCTGGAGAACATTGGTTTACGTTTTAATCGTACTTTAACCCTTTGTTACCCTTGTACTCTGACACTTTGTGTGGGTTGGGTGCAGGAACGTCGCGAACAGGTCGATTGTAGCAGCAGTCGTTTCGATGGTGACGTGCTTTACAGTTATTTGGACTGCGGTGGTTATTGGAATCGTGGTATTAACCGTTGTCATGCGTCATCTCTTAACGCTCCAATACCTGATAATGCACCCTCTAACTGGAGTGAGTGCTCCTGGTCAAACTTCAAAACCGAGTGGTCAGGGCTCTTAGCGTTGCAAGCTTTTGATGCTTCAAAAGCTGTGCTTGCAAGCTCTGAGTTGTAAGATGGGCCCTGCAGCCCACGTTAACTTGCCTAAGTAGGTAATGAAGGTGGGATACATGTTCAACAAACATTTTGTTTGAATGGTAACAGCGCTTCCATTCCTGTTTTGGTGAGTAGGCCAAAGTAAGCTGAACGAAGTCTATGATGGTAAGCTTGTGGGTGTTCCTTCCGAGCTTGTTTGACAGTGTTAGCCAGTGAGCTATCATGTTTGCGAGTCACAGAACCACTGAATTCTAATTTCAAGGCTATGGCAAGTTTAGGGTAGTCGTTTAGCACGTGTTGCTGTTGTAGACGAATGAACAGCTTCACGTGTCTATTCGACGTTCACTTCAACAGGTAAACCCTGTCAGAACCCGTAGCGTTCGGGAAGTCATCCATTGAGTCCTCTGTCAGCTAGGAACGCTTCAGTATTGTTTGGCTAACCTGGAACGGGGTTAGCCAAACAATACTGAGGATGATTCCGATATATCGATATCATCCGATATATTGGATGATTCCGATATGTTCACTGATATATCACGCATCCCTAATTATTACTACAAGTTAGTAGAGGTCGACCGGTTTCTGGTTTTTTTGAACGCCAATACTGATACCGATTTATTGAAGGACCAAAAAAAAAAACGATACCGATAAATCGGCCCTTTAAAAAATATTTTTTTATTTGAAATAATGACAATTACAACAATACTGAATGAACACTTATTTTACCTTTAATATAATACATCAATAAAATCAATTTAGTCTCAAATAAATAATGAAACGCGTTCAATTTGGTTTAAATAATGCTTTTTGCATTATTTAAACCAAATTGAACGCGTTTCATTATTTATTTGAGACTAAATTGATGTTGGAGAAGAAAGTAAAAGTGCAATATGCGCCATGTAAAAAGCTAATGTTTAAGTTCCTTGCTCAGAACATGAGAACATATGAAAGCTGGTGGTTCCTTTCAACATGAGTCTTCAATATTCCCAGGTAAGAATTTTTAGGTTGTAGTTATTATAGGACTATTTCTCTATACGATTTGTATTTATTATACCTTTGACTATTGGAAGTTCTTATAGGCACTTTAGTATTGCCAGTGTAACACTATAGCTTCTGTCCCTCTCCTCGCTCCTACCTGGGCTCGAACCAGGAACACATTGACAACAGCCACCCTCGAAGCAGCGTTACCCATGTAGAGCAAGGGGAACAACTACTCCAAGTCTCAGAGCGAGTGACGTTTGAAACGCTTTTGGCGCGCACCCCGCTAACTAGCTAGCCATTTCACATTGGTTACACCAGCCTAATCTCGGGAGGTGATAGGTTTGAAGTCATAAACAGCGGAATGCTTGAAACATTGCGAAGAGCTGCTGGCAAACACACAAAGGTGCTGTTTGAATGAATGCTTACGAGCCTGCTGGTGCCTACTGTCATGACGTTGGCCTCTTTGGGTACAGGAAGGACAGTTGACCCCCTCCCCTTTGTACCATCACCCAACCTACCTTCCCCCTAACCCAGGGTTGTAAAAATTCCAAGAGGAGAATCTACTACCACATGTTTCATAGAGAGACAAAGGAAATTCTTCCAACTCATAGAATTGGAGAACCGGGCGACATGTGTGTTCTGGAGAAGATATGGAAGATTGATGAAGACTTCAGCTACGAACTGGTCCGCTTGGTACAATTTTGTGATACTCAGACGAGACAATATAGCCATATTACCATAAAACTGTTTATATAATAGGCTCAGCGATGAGACTGGCATCATAATGGTTGTATAAAATGTATTAATAAGGATAAAGCTATTTGTAATACATTGAGATGCTATGTACTGATGTTAATGTGATAGAATTGTATTTCTGTAACCAAGTCTAACTCAGTCATAGGCACGCCCCCAGGGACACATACAGGACCAGGTGTCATTTGACAAGCCTGTTCTATGGGCACTATAAAACACCCCCTGATTTACATTTCTACAGACCAGGCCTGCACTCCATGGCCATTAGGTTTTATCATCCAAGTACTCTACTGAAAGTGAACCATACCACGTGGTTAACTTTTAGACTATCGATATCGACAGAATAAGAACAAGTCTTTGATATTAATTATTAGTCTGCTGCTAAGTAAATTATATCATCGAACGCGAAGACCAACGAAACATCCATTCTATGACGACATTAATGAATGCGAGAGAGCGAGAGAGAGAGAGAGAGAGCGAGAGAGAGAGAACTCTCCATCAGAACATAACTCTTCAAAAGGGATCCCGACGACACATGAGCGTAAATATATATTGATTGCAATTGTTCCCGAATGAGTGAGCCTTCAATTGTTAATATTAATGAACTCTGTGTAACTTCTCAGCTGACCGTTTATGACCCATTGTCTAACAGACCAGCCATGCTTGTTAGCCATTAGGGCACATTACTATACCAATCCTTTGTGACGATAATTACTGTTTGTATGTTTTCTGTTAATTACTTAGTGTAGTAAATAAATGATTTTAAGACAATTGATGTATGGATGATTTTAGTAAAGACTGGGTTCGTGCAGATACAGCAATTTACGACGTTTGGAATGAGACTGGACGCGAGGTAAAATACACCATTCAAACCAGAAGATAATCAGCCTATATTATAATATAGGAAAGTTATATTAGGAAAATTCTAACTTTGTAATCTGAATATTTTTCTTGGTGCCCCGATCTCCTAGTTAATTACAATTAAACGATTAATCAGTTTAATCGCGTGATAATAATTACAGGGAGTTAATTGATAAAGCCATCTTCAGTTTAATGGTACCCAAAGACACGACACTACCATCGTTCAGTCAGACTGCTCTATCAAATCATAGACTTAATTAGAACATAACACACAGAAATACGAGCCTTTGGTCATTAAAATGGTAGAATCCGGAAACTATCATTTCGAAAACAAAACATTTATTATTTCAGTGAAATACTGAACCGTTCCGTATTTTATCTAACGGATGGCATCCCTAAGTCTAAATATTGCTGTTACATTGTACAACCTTCAATGTTGTGTCATAATTATGTACAATTCTGGCTAATTAATTACGGCCTTTGTTAGGAATAAATGGACTTCACACAGTTCGCAATGAGCCAGGCGGCCCAAACTGCTGCATATCCTCTCTAGGGTAGGTGGCACCAAATCGTCCCACCTACGTAACAGCCAGTGGAATCCTGTGGCGCGTTATTCAAATACCTTAGAAATGCTATTACTTCAATTTCTCAAACATATGACTATTTTACAGCATTTTAAAGACAAGACTCTCGTTAATCTAACCACACTGTCCGATTTCAAAAAGGCTTTACAACGAAAGCAAAACATTAGATTATGTCAGCAGAGTACCCAGCCAGAAATAATCAGACACCCATTTTTCAAGCTAGCATATGTCACAAAAACCCAGAAGACAGCTAAATGCAGCACTAACCTTTGATCTTCATCAGATGACACACCTAGGACATTATGTTATACAATACATGCATGTGTTGTTCAATCAAGTTCATATTTATATCAAAAACCAGCTTTTTACATTAGCATGTGACGTTCAGAACTAGCATACCCCCCGCAAACTTCCAGGGAATTTACTAACAATTTACTAAATTACTCACGATAAACGTTCACAAAAAGCATAACAATTATTTTAAGAATTACAGATACAGAACTCCTCTATGTCCGATTTTTAAAATAACTTTTTGGTGAAAGCACATTTTGCAATATTCTAAGTAGATAGCCCGGCATCACAGGGCTAGCTATTTAGACACCCAGCAAGTTTAGCCTTCACCAAACTCCGATTTACTATTAGAAAAGTTTGATTACCTTTGGTGTTCTTCGTCAGAATGCACTCCCAGGACTTCTACTTCAATAACAAATGTTGGTTTGGTCCCAAATAATCCATAGTTATGTTCAAACAGTGGCGTTTTGTTCGTGCGTTCAAGACACTATCCGAATGGTAAATAAGGGTTACGAGCACGGCGCATTTAGTGACAAAAAATGTCTAAATATTCCATTACCGTACTTCGAAGCATGTCAACCGCTGTTTAAAATCAATCGTAAAAAAGCGATAATATTCCGACCGGGAGTCGTTAATCCGTTCAAAGACGATAGAATAAAAACATGGTGTCGTCTCGTGCACGAGCATGAGTCCCTTTGTCCGCTGATAGACCACTTGCCAAACGCGCAAATGTGTTTCAGCCTGAGACTGCCTCGATATCATTCAGCTTTTTCCCGGGCTCTGAGAGCCTATGGGAGCCGTAGGAAGTGTCACGTTACAGCAAAGGTCCTCAGTCTTCAATAAACAGAGACAAGAACAACAAGATCTTGTCAGAGAGGGCACTTCCTTTAAGGAATCTTCTCAGGTTTTTGCCTGCCATATGAGTTCTGTTATACTCACAGACACCATTCAAACCGTTTTAGAAACTTTAGGGTGTTTTCTATCCAAAGCCAATAATTATATGCATATTCTAGTTACTGGGTAGGAGTAGTAACCAGATTAAATTGGGTACGTTTTTTATCCGGCCTTGTAAATAATGCCCCCTAGCCCTAACAGGATATACCCTGACTGCTTGCATGGAACGCAAGAGAAGTGACAATTTCCCTAGTTATAAGAAATTCATGTTAGCAGGCAATATTAACTAAATATGCAGGTTTAAAAATATATACTTGTGTATTGATTTTCAAGAAAGGCATTGATGTTTATGATTAGGTACATTGGTGCAACGACAGTGCTTTTTTTGCAAATGCACTTGTTAACTTCTTGGGGCTATTTGGGACGCTAGCGTGCCACCCGTGGTGCACCCTATCAACAGCAGGTGCATTTCAAGAGCGGCAAATTTGAAACCAAATAAATGTCAAAATTCAAATTTCTCAAACATACAACTATCTTACACCCTTTGAAAGATAAACATCTCCTTAATCTAACCACGTTGTCCGATTTCAAAAAGGTTTTACGGCGAAAGCATAAAGTTATGTTAGGAGAGTACATTGACAATAGCTGTGTGTAATGTATTGTCAATTCAAAGACAGGCGTCACCAAAACCATAAAATCAGCTAAAATTATGCACTAACCTTTTACAATCTCCATCAGATGACACTCCTAGGACATTATGTTAGACAATGCATGCATTTTTAGTTCTATCAAGTTCATATTTATATCCAAAAACAGCGTTTTACTATGGCGTTGATGTTCAGGAAATCGTTTCCCTCCAATAACCGGCAGTCAAGTCATCACAACAAAATAATTAATTAATATTAGAAAACATTGGTAAAATATTATATTGTCATTCAAAGAATTATAGATTTACATCTCTTGAACGCAACCGGCTTGCCAGATTTAAAAATAACCTTACTGGGAAATCACACTTTGCAATAATCTGAGCACTGCGCCCAGAAAAATACGCTTTGCGATACAGACTAACCGCCATGTTGGAGAGATCGAAAATACTATGTAAATAATCCATTACCTTTGATTCTCTTCATCAGATGTCACTTCCAAAGAATCCCAGGTCCATAACGAATGTAGTTTTGTTCAAAAAAGCTCATCATTTATGTCCAAAAACCTCCGTGTTGTTAGCACATGATCTAAGCCAGCCGGACTTCACTTCACGAACGGAAAAAATATATTTACGTTCGTTCAAACATGTCAAACGTTGTATCGCATAAATCATTAGTGCCTTTTTTAACCAGAACATGAATAAAATTCAAGGCGGACGATTGGGTTCTCTTTTAAAACGTATTGGAACGAGAGTACCCAACATGAACTCGCACGCCAGGTGTCTAATCGGCCATCACCGTTCCAAGGCTCTTGTTCGGTCAGATCTCAGAGTAGAAGACTCAAAACACTTTGTAAAGGCTGGTGACATCTTGTGGAAGCAATAGGAAGTGCCAAAATATTCATCAGCCCCTTTGTTTTTCAATGGCATAGGCTTAAAGTCAATTCAACACATCAGGTATCCACTTCCTGTCAGAATCTGTCTCAGGGTTTTGCCTGCCAAATTAGTTCTGTTATACTCACAGACACCATTCAAACAGTTTTAGAAACTTTAGGGTGTTTTCTATCCAACCCTGAACAATAATATGCATATTCTAGCTTCTGAGTTGGTGTAGGAGGCCGTTAAAAATGGGCACATATTTTTTCCAAAATTCTCAATGCTGCCCCCTAGCCCGTAGAGGTTAAATCATCACCCGTTTGTCGAAGTAGGCTGTGAATCAATGAGAAATTAACAGGCACCGCATCGATTATATGCAACGCAGGACACGCTAGATAAACTAGTAATATCATCAACCATGTGTAGTTAACTAGTGATTATGATAAGATTGATAGTTTTTTTTATAAGATAAGTTTAATGCTAGCTAGCAACTTACCTTGGCTTCTTGCTGCCCTCACGTAACAGGTAGTCAGCCTGCCACGCAGGCTCCTCGTGGAGTGCAATATAAGGCAGGTGGTTAGAGCGTTGTACTAATAACCGGAAGGTTGCAAAAACGAATCCCCGCGCTGACAAGGTAAAACTCTGTCGTTCTGCCCCTGAACAAGGCAGTTAACCTGTTATGGATAGGGGGCAGTATTTCAGAGCTGAGTTGGCTCTTGCAGGTGTCAGAGCTGGCATAGGCTTGGTGACAATGTCATATGTGAGAGGTCAGGCTAATTCGGTTCACGGCCTATTTATGAGCTGGACAGTCAGTGCTGCCCGGAGCCTTCCTGCCTGCCTGCCTTTTCACCTTTCCCTTGTCCCCTCCTTTCTCCGCAGTCCCCTCTTCTAACATGTCCTGTGAGACTGGTGATTAGCAAGCCAGCCCACGATGGATGTTGGTAGGTAGCCTATACAGTTTGTTTCTCAGAATGAATAACTAGATGGCATAGTTTATTCTGGTGGTTCGGTGTCTCAACATGAGATGACAGACAAACCGTATTCCACCTGTGTCAATCCCTGTGGCCTTTTCTGGTGTGTTGTGGTCTTTACTTAGACCCTGCCTGTCTGTCATTCTTTTTGTGGATCTGTCAGCTGGGAGAATGGACTGTCGTTTCTCTTTGCTTATTTGAGCTGTTCTTGTCATAATATGGGCTTAGCCCTAATTGGTAAAAGACCATATTCTGTATACCACCCCTACCCTGTCACAACATAACTGATTGGCTCAAACAGATTAAGAAGGAAATAAATTCCACAAATTCACTTTTTAATAAGTCACACCTGTTAATTAAAATGCATTCCAGGTGACTACCTGCATGAAGCAGGTTGAGAGAATGCCAAGAGTGTGCAAAGCTGTCATCAAGACAAAGGGTGGCTACTTTGAAGAATCTCCAATATATTTAGATTTAACACTTTCTTGGTTACTGCATGATTCCATGTGGTTATAGTTTTGATGTCTTCACTATTATTCTACAATGTAGAAAATAGTAAAAATAAAGAAAAACCCTTGAATGAGTAGGTGTGTCCAAACTTTTGACTGGTACTGTACATTTATTTACACATCTGGAATTTGCCTTTGTGAGAAAGGTGCTGCCAGCAATAAACCAACAGAATACAGACACAAGTTCACATAGACCTCATACAGAATATACAATATCGGAACATTAAACTTAAAACATAACTCTGGAGCATCAAATTGTTTGGAACATCAAATCGCATTAAAATTGCAGTATCACATCGCAAGAGAATCGTGATACATATCGTATCGGCACCTACTGTAAGTATTGTGATAATATCATATCGTGAGGTCTGGCAATTCCCAGCGATACTCCTCAGTCCTGCACTGTCAGCTGTCTGGACGACTAGTCTCTGGCACACACAAACACTGATCCCACGCATACAAACAGTTCTACAGAAAGGATGGTCCCCCCACTTAAACACTTGTAAGCATGTGTACACACACAGACAGACTCTTTGTGGTCTAGCCAATAAGCAGCTTAAAGCCACTGTCACCCCAGCTACTAGCAGTCTTATGGCTCAGGAAGTACATGCTTTGCTGCAGAACCACAAATGGCTGTGTTGGATTTGTTTTTGTTTATTAGTAGATTAGGCTACCCTATCAATATGCCGTACTATTAGGCTAAATATGTTCCACACCTGTCAGAGGCCAGAATGAGAGAAGTGAGCCTTGCCAGTAGGCAGAATGGCAGATATTGTGTTTGTACCGCATTGATTACTAATCTAATAATTTCGGTCAATAATCGTAAACTAATTTAATCTTTCCTTCTCGCTCTCCCTCCACCTCTTTTGTTTTGCTCTCTCCCCTCATTCTCGCCCTTGTATCCGCCCCTCTGTTTGGAGTACCAGTTGTAGTCTCTGAGGACTGAGCAGCTGACCTGAGGACCCCCCTACACCCTCACCCCTAGTCCAGAGGGCGAGAGCAGCCACTACAGCCACCATGGTGCTGTCACAGAGACAACGAGATGAACTGTGAGTACACACACACAACACTTGTAGATTAGCCCTGCGTTTGTTTTCATAAAAATAGATTGACAGGAGATCTCTTCGCAGTGAGGCCCTACTCTACTGTTCACTATGCAGGGGGGAATGTTTGGTGTGTGTAATCTGTACATGGTTTGTACGGTCATAAATCCTGGATAAGTCATGGAAAATGACTTGTTTTCCAGGCTTGTGTTGGATTTTAAACCTTGAACATTGAGATATTAAAGAAATGATAGATCAGACGCATAGTATATAAAGGAGTGAGATCTGTAGAAAGACAGAGTGGCTGTGGAATGTGCTCGGTGGAAGGGAGGAGATCACAGGATTGCTATAGGTGAAGCAGATGGACATCTGTGGATTAGGTGAAGGAGGGGTTGAAGTCAGGTCAGATCCCCTGAAGGGAGTAATAAGGGTTGAGTATCCTGTTACCCTCTTCCTGTGGAACCATAAGATGGAAGGATTGGAGAGAAGGAGTGTCCAAAGTGGGGAGATATATATATCTACCTGTGATGGTGAGAAATGTTTTGTTGTCTGAATACAGCTGTAACGACCCTCTGGGAAGAATTAAACTTGTTTAAGCTTCTCTAGTGTCCGTGAGTTATTTACTCTGAAAAATAAAAACCTAACACTTGGAATACTTTTAAATTATAAAAATTCAAAAAAGTTTTTGAAAAGGCATGGCAATGAATTTGAATAATTTCTGTTAATGAACAAAAATTATAAACGCAACATGCAACAATTTTACTCAGTTACAGTTCATATACGGAAATCAATCATTTTAAAATTCATTAGGCCCTAATCTATGGATTTCACATGACTGGGCAGGAGCTCAGGCATGGGTGGTCCTGTAGCTCTGCAGACAGGAAACAGCCTGTAGAAACACACTGCTCTCTGATGGCACACTGGGCCAAAGGTTGACCTCATAGACACACACCACATTCTCTCTGAAAGAAAGTGTGCCCAGCCGCACACATACTTGAACACACACTCACTCACACAGGTTACACTGATCCAGCAGCCACTTGAGGAGTGCTGATGTCACCGCCTGAATTTAGAGCTGCTGCTCATAAAACAGTTATACCACATCAGAGAACGGAACTATGCTGCCACTCTGCGCGCGGTTGATCTGCTTCTTCTGAGTGTTGTTTCCATGACCACCAGAAACACTCTGGCTGTGATTAATTCTTCAGCATTGTTTTCCTAGAGGAAACATTTCACTGGACACACACTTTTCTGATACAGTATTCAAGGAGGAATGGTAACTACCTGCAATCAGAACACTGACTGAATGAAACGTGCTCGGTTAAAACTGGATGTGAGATTTTGTTACATACCCAGCATGATTATGAAGATTGAACCTTGGAATATAATGTGCATATTGACAGCTGTGTTTTGTGCTCTCTTTATTCTCTCTCTCTTTCTCAGAAACCGAGCGATAGGAGACTACCTCCGCTCAAACGGCTATGAAGAAGCCTATTCCACCTTCAAGAAAGAGGCTGAGTTAGATATGGTAAGAGCACGCACACACTAACTTGCCCCAAAACTGCCACACTAACCTATTCTTTGATTTCCTTGCAATTATTTGAAACCTAGAGATCACGCTCTCATTTTTCCATTTCTGTCTCCCACTCCCTATTTTCCCAAGAATGAGGAGTTAGATAAGAAGTACGCTGGTCTTTTGGAAAAGAAATGGACCTCCGTCATCAGATTACAGAAGAAGGTGAGTGTTGACGTCACGTTTGTGGTGTTATGGTATTTGGTGTGCGTGTTTGATTTTCCATCCCATATTGGAGTTGCAGATGGTTTTTAAGCATGCTCTTATGCACTTTGCACCATTTTAACAGTTTTTTTTAAATGTTATTTTGTGTCGTCTCATGTGTTTACTATATATAGGATGCTTTCTTGGCCAATAAATGTAGTTCTCAGTGTCACCTCTGGTTAAATAAAGGATTAATAAATACGTGTGTGTATCTGGAGTATGAGTGAAATAACTGTGTTGGAGAACCATAAACAACCAGGAGAACCATAAACAACCAAACTGAACTATCATGTCTTCTACTCTCTCGTTGTCATCTTTTCCACACCTTTATCTTCTCTCTCCCTTCACTCCCCTACCTTCTCTCGCACCTTTCGCACATCCCTCTCTCATCTTCACCCTCTCTCCCGTCCTCTCTCCCCCAGGTGATGGAGCTGGAGTCGAAGCTGAACGAGGCCAAGGAGGAGATGACTCTAGGGGGTCCGGTGGCCCAGAAGAGGGACCCTAAGGAGTGGATCCCCCGTCCCCCAGAGAGATACGCTCTAAGCGGCCACCGCTCCCCCGTCACACGGGTCATCTTCCACCCTGTCTTCTCCGTCATGGTCACTGCTTCTGAGGACGCCACCATCAAGGTCTGTATGTGTCAATCATTTTCTAAGATCTTGGTTTAAAAGTAAATGTGTACCAGGGAGCCATAGCCCAATGTAAGATACAAGTTTATTTTATCCAGCACATATAGAAATATATTGGCACCCTTGCACTTTTCTTAAATAATTCCCTATTTCTTCTAAAATAAGTTGAAATTTAAATAATAATTGCTCTCTCCACCTTGTTGGATTTTCAACATTGCAGAACCAATTAAAATGTTTACAAATTTAATTGAGAAAATAAAGACAAGGACAAAACCATTGGTAAACATAGGAAGACACCACTGCTGAGGGGCACACAAGAAAGCCTGATTTGATTGAACTTCTCAAAAAGCACCCTAAATCTGGGGGAAATGTTCTGTGACCCAATAAAACAACGTGTTAGCTTTTAGGTAGTATAGCACTGTGTTTACTGACGACTAAATGAATCATTCAATGAAAACGCCCTCCCTACAATCAAACATGGAGGTTTGATAATGCTGTGGGGTTGCTTTTGCCACCTCTCATACTGGAGGCCTTGAACGTGCACAGGGCATCATAAAATGAGGAGATTATCAGATCTCCAGTTTTCAACCCAGTGTCCAAAAACTGGCTCTCCATTGGAGGTTGTGGGTGTTCCAGCAGGACAACAACCCCAAACACGCATCAAAAAGCACCCAAGAATGGTTTAAGAAGAAACTCTGGAGTGGCCAGCCAAGAGTCCAGCTCTGAATCACATCCAAAAACCTATGGCGAGATTAGAAAACAGCAGTTGGTGGAGGGCACCACTCCAACAGTGAAGAATTAGTACAGTGTGCTGCTGAAGAGTGGGTCAAATTGCCAGTAGAAAGGTGCAGCAAGCTCATTGAAGGCTACAGGAAGTGTTTGCCTGCAGTTATCTTGGCCAAAGGCTGTGAAACCAGGTACTAGCTCTGGGGTGCCCAATAACCTTGTCCAAGCCATTTGTGTTCATTTTTTTATTTAAAATTGCAAACTTAGGTTTTATAAAAATGTATTTGTTCTGCAATATTGAAAATCCATAACAAGGTGTGGAGACCATTTCATTTTTTTTCAGTTTAACTTATTTATAGAGAATCATCTAAGGAAAGTGTAATGGTGCCAATATATTTGTCCACAACTGTATGTCAGTGACTGTCACATTAGATATCTCTGCTGCTGCTATAGCTGCTATTCCTCCCCTTCATCTTCTCGATATCCTCTCTTCTACTCTGTCTTCATCTCTGCTCTTCCTCTCTCCTCCTGCTCTATTGGTCTCCTTTTCACTCGCTCCCTTCTCCCCCCCCATCTCTCGCTCTTCTCATTCTCTCTCCTTATCTTTTCTGCTTTGTCACTGTCGAGATGGGGTGATGCTCTGGTAACCGGGTCAACGCTGGCAGAGCATGGAGCACTGGGATACATGTGAATCTCATCCTGCTCTCTCCACTTCTTCCTCTCTTTCCTTCGTGCTCTCTCCACTTCTTCCTCTCTTTCCTTCGTGCTCTCTCCACTTCTTCCTCTCTTTCCTTCGTGCTCTCTCCACTTCTTCCTCTCTTTCCTTCGTGCTCTCTCCACTTCTTCCTCTCTTTCCTTCGTGCTCTCTCCACTTCTTCCTCTCTTTCCTTCGTGCTCTCTCCACTTCTTCCTCTCTTTCCTTCGTGCTCTCTCCACTTCTTCCTCTCTTTCCTTTGTGCTCTCTTCTTCCTCTTTCCTTTGTGCTCTCTTCTTCCTCTTTCCTTTGTGCTCTCTTCTTCCTCTTTCCTTTGTGCTCTCTTCTTCCTCTTTCCTTCGTGCTCTCTCTTCTGCATTGACCCAGAAGAAGTTTATTGCCCTGTCATGCTGAACATTTTTTCAACTGACTATGCTTTTGTGTCTCTCTCTAGGTGTGGGACTATGAGGCAGGGGACTTTGAGCGGACACTGAAGGGCCATACAGATTCTGTCCAGGACATTTCCTTTGACCAGACGGGCAAGCTGCTGGCCTCCTGCTCTGCAGACATGACCATCAAGCTGTGGGACTTCCAGGGCTTTGAGTGCATCCGCACTATGCATGGTGAGGGTCTGGGGGGGGGGGGTGTGTGTCTGTGTTCCTCCAAGTGGTATAACAGCAAACAAGCACTATTACCCAATGTGCACCTACCTACATTGTCAGTGTACTTACGTGGTTACTTCAACAGTGTACTTATGTGATTACTGCCATATAAATAGAATGACTCTATCTTTGGTTACTACAATGTAATTACTGTGGTGTACTAGGTATTGTAAAGCCTTACTGATGTCACTTTCAGGTCATGACCACAACGTGTCTTCTGTAGCCATCATGCCCAATGGAGACCACATAGTCTCCGCCTCCAGAGACAAGACCATCAAGATGTGGGAGGTGGCCACTGGGTGAGACACACACACTTATCAGGTGCTGAAATACTGTATCTCTTGTTATATTAGTCCAGTGAAGGGATGTTCGAACGTATACACAGACTGACACATTCTGGTGTCCAGTATTCTGGTTTTGCTGGAGAGGTGTGTGTGTGTGTGTGTGTCTAGCTACGCTACATGACCAAAAGTATGTGGACACCTGCTCGTTGAACATCTCATTCCAAAATCATGGGCATTTATATGGAGTTGGTCCCCCCTTTGCTTCAATGGAGTTGTCAGGGCTTTGTACAGGCCAGTCAAGTTCTTCAACACCGATCTCTACAAACATTTCTGTATGGACCTCGCTTTATGCACGGGGGCATTGTCATGCTGAAACAGGAAAGGGCCTTCCTCAAATTGTTGCCACAAAGTTGGAAGCACAGAATTGTGTATGCTTTAGTGTTAAGGTTACCCTTCACTGGAACTAAGGGGCCCGAACCATGAAAAACAGCCCCAGACCATTATTCCTCCTCCACTAAACTTTACAGTTGGCGCTATGCATTGGGGCAGGTAGCGTTCTCCTGGCATCCGCCAAACCCAAATTTGACTGCCAGATGGTGAAGTGTGATTCATCACTCCAGAGAACAAGTTTCCACTGCTCCAGAGTCCATTGGCGGCGAGCTTAACACCACTCCAGCCGACACTTGACATTGCGCATGGTGATCTTAGGCTTGTGTGCGGCTGCTCGGCCATGGAAACCCATTTCATGAAGCTCCCGACGAACAGTTCTTGTGCTGACGAATGCTCCCAGAGGCAGTTTGGAACTCGGTAGTGAGTGTTGCAACTGAGGACAGACGATTTTCCTCGATTTACACCTCTCAGCAACGGGTTTGGGTGAAATAATAGCTGAATCCACTAATTTGAAGGGATGGCCACATACTTTTGTGTGTGTAACTTGGGCGAGTCGGTTTCTTTCTCTAGGTATTGTGTGAAGACATTTACAGGCCACAGGGAGTGGGTGAGGATGGTCCGGCCCAACCAGGATGGTTCTCTTATCGCCAGCTGTTCCAACGACCAGACGGTGCGTGTGTGGGTGGCCACCTCCAAGGAGTGTAAGGCTGAGCTGCGAGAGCACGAACACGTGGTGGAGTGTATCGCCTGGGCCCCCGATACCGCTCACCCCACTATCCTGGAGGCTACTGGCTCAGAGGTGAGGAGAACCTCTATACTATGTGAGGTATTTTGAAATGATGACACGTGTTTCGGCAATACAACTTGTTTTTTGTTCATGCTTATAAGCATCTTTTCACCCCCCCACTCTCTGTAGAGTAAGAAGAGTGGGAAGCCCGGCCCATTTCTTATCTCTGGCTCTAGAGATAAGACCATCAAGATGTGGGACATCAGCACTGGCATGTGCCTTATGACTCTGGTGAGTGTGTGTGTGTGTGCACATTTTACTATACTTGTGAGTACCAGAAGTCCTCAAGAATAGTTAACCAACAAAGTTAGAGAAGTGAGGACATTTTGCTGGTCCTCACTTGTAAAAAGGCTATTTTAAGGTTAGGGAAAATAGGATTTTGTTCGTTACATTTCCATCAGGTAGCACGATTGGTCATGAAAACTGGGTGTGTGTGGATGTCCAAAGTGTTTTTTTTCCCCTCAGGTTGGTTGCGTGTGTTCCCTCTAGGTGGGTCATGATAACTGGGTGTGTGTAACGTGTTCTATCCTCCCTCTAGGTGGGTCATGATAACTGGGTGTGTGTAATGTGTTCTATCCTCCCTCTAGGTGGGTCATGATAACTGGGTGTGTGTAACGTGTTCCATCCTACCTCTAGGTGGGTCATGATAACTGGGTGTGTGTAACGTGTTCTATCCTCCCTCTAGGTGGGTCATGATAACTGGGTGTGTGTAACGTGTTCTATCCTCCCTCTAGGTGGGTCATGATAACTGGGTGTGTGTAACGTGTTCTATCCTCCCTCTAGGTGGGTCATGATAACTGGGTGTGTGTAACGTGTTCTATCCTCCCTCTAGGTGGGTCATGATAACTGGGTGTGTGTAACGTGTTCTATCCTCCCTCTAGGTGGGTCATGATAACTGGGTGTGTGTAACGTGTTCTATCCTCCCTCTAGGTGGGTCATGATAACTGGGTGTGTGTAACGTGTTCTATCCTCCCTCTAGGTGGGTCATGATAACTGGGTGTGTGTAACGTGTTCTATCCTCCCTCTAGGTGGGTCATGATAACTGGGTGTGTGTAACGTGTTCCATCCTACCTCTAGGTGGGTCATGATAACTGGGTGTGTGTAACGTGTTCCATCCTACCTCTAGGTGGGTCATGATAACTGGGTGTGTGTAACGTGTTCCATCCTACCTCTAGGTGGGTCATGATAACTGGGAGTGTGTAACGTGTTCCATCCTACCTCTAGGTGGGTCATGATAACTGGGTGTGTGTAACGTGTTCCATCCTACCTCTAGGTGGGTCATGATAACTGGTTGCGTGTAACGTGTTCTATCCTCCCTCTAGGTGGGTCATAACTGGGTGCGTGTAACGTGTTCTATCCTCCCTCTAGATGGGTCATAACTGGGTGTGTGTAACGTGTTCTATCCTCCCTCTAGGTGGGTCATGATAACTGGGTGTGTGTAACGTGTTCCATCCTACCTCTAGGTGGGTCATGATAACTGGTTGCGTGTAACGTGTTCTATCCTCCCTCTAGGTGGGTCATAACTGGGTGCGTGTAACGTGTTCTATCCTCCCTCTAGATGGGTCATAACTGGGTGTGTGTAACGTGTTCTATCCTCCCTCTAGGTGGGTCATGATAACTGGGTGCGTGTAACGTGTTCTATCCTCCCTCTAGGTGGGTCATGATAACTGGGTGCGTGTAACGTGTTCTATCCTCCCTCTAGGTGGGTCATGATAACTGGGTGTGTGTAACGTGTTCTATCCTCCCTCTAGGTGGGTCATGATAACTGGGTACGTGGTGTGTTGGTGCACCCTGGAGGCAGGTTCATAGTGAGCTGTGCTGATGATAAGACTCTGAGGATCTGGGACTACAAGAACAAGCGCTGCTTGAAGACCCTGTGTGCCCATGAACACTTTGTTACCTCTCTGGGTAAGAGTCTGTGTGTGCATTCCCTTAAATATTGTAGTACTAGTCAAAACCACCTGTTTGTGTGTGCGTAATCTCCAACACTTCTGCCAGTTCCACAGTTCTACTTCCACCCAGTCCATCATCAGGGTTTGTACGGTCATAAAAATTCTGGGAAAGTCATGGAATTTTTTTATGGTCTTTTCCAGGCTTAGAAAAGTTGGGGAAAATGATAAAATCCTAAATGTTTTGGGAAAGTAATTAACATAAATTACTAAATTATTTTTCATGTAATTTATTTAGGCACAGTTTAAAAATATATATTTTCTCAATCGAATAAAAATCAACATATCAGCGAGGATCGGAATTACACTTTACCGCATCTGTTTGCGCACGTCACCTGCATGTGTGAGAGATGAGTGAGCCGTTGCTCATGTGAATCGAAATAATAATTTGTGAATCGCGAATCATAGTTTCTGGGGAAAAAAACGATTTAGATGTCGCCTTCTGAATTATGTGGCTTCAAAACTTGTTTTGTAGATACTTCCAGTTGATTTGGGCATCCAATGGATGGGACATTGCAACTCAATAGATTCTAGTCAGACACTTCTAAGGTAAATATGGCTAAACTCGAAAAGGTACATTTCCTGAAGAAAATTTGTGGGTTCGCTTCACCTGAAAAAAAAATATTTGGAGCCTACCATAGACTTGATGAATGAGCAGATTTATTTCAAAATGCGTAAAAACATATTTGGTTGTAATGTTAGTTGCTTCAAAGTATTGAAACCTCTTTACCGTTTCCAGGTTGTTACAGTTACTTCAAAGTATTCACCCCGCTTTACCGTTTCCAGATTATTGTTAAAGCCTGAATTCGAAATTCATTACATTGACATTTTGTCACTGATCTACACACAATACCTGTAATGTCAAAGTGGAATTTTGTTTGTAGAACATTTTAGAAATTAATAAAAAAATGTAAAGCTGAAATGTCTTGAGTCAATAAGTATTCAACCCCTTTGTTATGGCAAGCCTAAATAAGTTCAGGAGTAAAATGTGCTTAACAAATTGCATAATAAGTTGCATGGACTCATTCCATGTTCAATAATGGTGGTTAACATGACTTTTGAATGACTGCCCCATCTCTGTACCCCACACATACAATTATCTGTAAGGTCCCTCAATCGAGTAGTGAATTTCAAGCACAGATTCAACCACGAAGACCAGGGAGGTTTTTCAATGCCTTGCAAAAAAGTGCACTGATTGGTAGATGTGTAGAAATACAATAAAGCAGATGCTGAATATCCCTTTGAGCATGGTGAAGTTATTCATTAATTTCACCATGAGGCCAATGGTGATTTTTAAAACGGTTACAGAGTTTAATGGCTGTGATAGGAGAAAACTGAGGATAGAATAACAACATTTTAGTTACTCCACAATACTAACCTACATGACAGAGGAAAAAGGAAGCCTGTACCAAATTAAATAAAAAAGATTCCAAACATGCCGTATGTATGCAACAAGGCACTTAAACCTTTGATGCCTACGATCACATATTTGTGATCATTGTTGAGTGGTCCCTGCAGCGTACCATTCTGAAAAGCATCTAAACAATGTTTTGTACTGATGGGAAATAAAGGTCTTTATAACTTTATTCCTCAATTTCACCTTTTATTGTAAAAGATAAATGGGAACTTCATCACACGGAACACATTCACAGCCAAACTTATTCCATAAACCAGTCTAAATAACAGGTTGCGCTGATACAAAACACAAATGAGCAAGCTAATAGCTAGACTTGTGCTCACCAGAGATGCGTTACATTGTAAACAAGGGAGAAATGTAATATTGTTTAGAAAAGAGATGCGTGTTAGCTAAGCTAACAGCAGCTAAATTCTTTATGATGGCAGCCATGTTTTAAGTTTGACAAGCAAAAACTCCCTAACCCCAGAATGCCATTCACTATAAAATGCAAATAAGCAAAGTCAAAAATGGCTGCGCCCATTGCCTTAAAAATAGGAACTTAATTTGGCCACTTTTCAGCATATTCAAAATCTTCGATGTACGTGTTAGTGTATACAAGAACTGGAACACATGAATTGACAAGTCGTTTACCATTTTTGACAAATCACAAAACAAATGATGTTATGACCTCGCAGATCATCACACTAAATACAAGCCTACTGCCTAGCCTAGCCGTAGCGTGAAAGCTAAACGGGGATGAAACCTTTTTTTGGGGGGGGGGGGGTTCATTTAAATTGTTGGGGGTTTTCAATTCTTCGGGACAAGTCTCTGAATGTCCTTGAGTGGCCCAGCCAGAGCCTGGACTTGAACCCGATCTAACATCTCTGGAGAGACCTGAAAATAGCTGTGCAGCGATGCTCCCCATCCAACCTGACAGAGCTTGAGAGGACTTGCGGAGAAGAATGGGAGAAACTCCCCAAATACAGGTGTGCCAAGCATGTGGTGTCATACCGAAGACTTGAGGCTGTAATCGCTGCTGAAGGTGCTTCAACAAAGTACTGAGTTAAAGGGTCTGAATACTTATGTAAATGTAATGTTTATTTAATTCTTTTTTTTTTTTACCAACAATTATTTCTAAACCTGTTTTTGCTTTGTCATTATGGGCTATTGTGTCCTTGGGGGGGGGAATTTAATACATTTTATTATAAGGCTGTAACGTAACAAAGTGAAGTTGTCTGAATTGTTTCCGATTGCGCTGTTTCTATTTCATTATTTCATTCATTTTCAATGAATGTGGAAAAATGTCTAAACATGTTTTCACTTTGTCATTATGGGGTATTGTGTGTAGATGGATATATATGTAGATGGATATATGTATGTATATATATATATATATATGCGCGCGCTACATGGAACAATTTCAAAGATTTTACCAAGTTACAGTTCATATAAAGAAATCACTCAATTGAAATGCATTCATTAGGCCCTAATTTATGGATTTCACATGACTGGGCCAGGGCGCAGCCATGGGTCGGCCTGGGAGTGGATAGGCCCACCCACTTAGGAGACAGGCCCTGCCAATCAGAATGTGTTTTCCCCACAAGGGCTTTATTACAGACCGAAAGTACTCCTCAGTTTCATCAGCTGTCTGGGTGACTGGTCTCAGATGATCCACCAGGTGAAGAAGCCAGATGTGGAGGTCCTGGTGTGGTTACAAGTGGTCTGCAGTTCTGTGGCCGGTTGGACATACTACCAAATTCTCTAAAACAATGTTATCTTGGCAAAGGAGAAATGCTCACTAACAAGGATGTGCACTAATTTGTTTACAACATTTGAGAAATAAGCTTTTTGTGTGTGTGTGTGTGTGTGTGTGTGTGTGTGTGTGTGTGAACATTTCTGTCATCTTTAATTTCAGCTCAGGAAACATGGGACCGACACTTTACATGTTTATATTGTTGTTCAGTGTGCTTTATTAATATTAATTTCAGCTGTGGAATAAGTCTAGGTTTATTAATATTTTCTGAAGGCACTGTATACATCAAGGGTGGTCAACCATCTTCCCGGAGAGCTAATAGGTGTAAGCTTTTATTCCAACCTGTATTTGTATTTCTTTCCCCAGATATGCACCAGACTGCTCCCTACGTGGTGACAGGCAGCGTTGATCAGACAGTCAAAGTGTGGGAGTGTCGCTGAGTCTGCCTGCTACCTCCCTCTCCTCATCTTCCTCTCTACCCTCCAACCACAGCCCTATACACCCCCCCAACCTCCCTCTCCTCATCTTCCTCTCTACCCTCCAACCACAGCCCTATACACCCCCCCAACCTCCCTCTCCTCATCTTCCTCTCTACCCCACAACCACAGCCCTATATACCCCCCCAACCTCCCTCTCCTCATCTTCCTCTCTACCCCACAACCACAGCCCTATACACTCGCCCAACCTCCTGCTCTACTCTTCCAGAAGTAGCATTAGTGCTCCCTTAAATAGCAGCCTCTCCTCCCCTAACCACCTCCTCTATCCCCACAAAAGCAGCCCTATACCCCCTCCTACCCACAATCTGACACTTTTTCTGACACTCACCTAAGCCCAACCTCCCGCACTCTATACCATTGTTACCCAGGCTCTGCCCCTCATCTCCCGGCCCTGTTTTAAAATAAATATTGATTGTCCTTTTATGTAAATTATTCTGGATGTAGAGTATGCTTAATAAATATTACACACTCACACATTCTCTCTCTCTCTCACACACACACACACACACTCTCTCACACACACACACACACACACACACACACACACACACACAACAACAACAAAAAATCAGTATTCCTTGGATGGTGACTTCTCCAAAAAAACGTGTATACTGTACATTTCCATGACGTGGGGGTCAAAGGGTAAATGGTTCCTGTGTCCTTCCCCAGTGGATGCTGGGTAATTGTGACCGTGCACATAAACCAATCACGTCTGTTCTTTTAAGGGTTTGGGTTTTATTTTGTTTCTTGCTGCCACTGTTATTCTGACGCTACCTAGGAGAGCGAGAGAGAGAACAGTGTGAAAGGAAGAGAGAATTGTGATGGAGGAGTAGAATAAGAGATGAAATGCGTGTGCATTTGCGTGCGTACTGTGTGTATGTAGTCTGTGTATGGAGGTAGAGAATAGAGGTGTGTGTGGAGGCAAGGCTTTCTATTCCTGTTTATACTCCCTCACTTACTGGTAACTGACTGGCTTCTAGTAGATACTCACAAGGATCTTAAAGATCCCTATGCTGCGAAGAACATGCACACAAATGAACAGCCTTTCTTGCTCTCTCGCTCTGTCATACAAACACTTCAAGGAAGATGCATAGATGAGCAGACTCTTATATTTGTGTTACACACACCATACACATACACACACTTCTGCTGTGGTGTGTCCCAAGAGCACCCTGTGCCCACTCATTCTCTGCTGTCTCTGCCTGGTTAACCCTCTTGAGGTCTCCCTCACCAAGGGATTTCCTTCTGCTTTCTGTACTCTTACTGCTCTCTTTGTCACACTCACTCACACAGATGCACATAAACACAGTAAACTTGTGTTCCAATATATCTGTATGTGATTGTTTGCAACATAAAAATATCTGTAAATATAACATTGGCCTTGTCGTGTGCTTTTATTTGTTTTATCAAGAGGTACGCACATTTTGCACAGCCTGGGGACGCCAAAGTGAAGGTGGAGTTAGCTGTTGTAATCGAGTACTGTAGAGCTCGGAGGCTGAGAATGTCTTCACTAACTAAAACAAAAGATAAGGAAAAATTGTCAGATCAATAAAGAAATAATTATTTCTCAGACTGCCATAAACTTCCATTTGCCTCATGCAAACTGCTGTGGAAATGTTTTAATGCAGGTCTCTAAGCCCTTTATTATCGCAATATCTACTAAGCTAACATATTATTTCAAGATGGTCATAATGTATCATATAGCCACTTGATTTTTTTATTTTAGGACCTCCTGAAGGTATAAATATATAATTTGATTAAACATAGAATTCGGCCTTTACTGCTATAGCCCATAGAAACACGTTGAATACCACATTTTTACATGGCAAAACAGACTGCCGTAAAGATTTTGTGATGTCAGAGCAAAACACCCGACGCTGTCGTGTTCCTGAGTCATCTTTCAATCTTTCAAGAACAGCAGAAGAACCATTTTAGGTTCTAGATAACACCTTTTTTTCCCTAAGTGTGTAGAGATTTAAATAAACTGTTTCTTTGATAAGATGGGCCTGGCATGAAAAATACATGTAAAGGGAAAGGATCAACAAACAGGCTGATTATCTTTCTGCATATCTCTTTATTTCCAATGCTGGCTACCATGGTTAACACAAATGCAGGACCATGAATGCTACCTGAACTGACTCAGAAATGTAACATAAGTAGACCTACAGTATCACAGCGAGGTCAAACACTTGTGTTTTAGTCAGATTATCCAGTGCCCACAGCAACACTATTGATTATTCTCCACCCCCAGTGCATGTGGTGTACTATGCTCTTAGTCATGCTCTCACTAACTCCCAACTTTTTTCTGTCTACCCTTCTGGATGGCCTGAGGCTCTATGACGACGACTGAGGACACCCTGGCCGTGCCTGGCCCAATCCCACCCGGCCCCCATCTAACTACCTGTTGCTGCCTCCGCTGATTCTTTCTCCCCCTCAAGTCACTGAAACCCGTCCCTGAGCCTGATTTAGCTTTGAGCCTCTTTGCAGATGTCTTCAATACTATGTTTTCAATACATAAAACGTATGTGTTATGGACTTACATTCCCTGCTGTATTGTGGATAAAGAGTTACCTGTCTAACAGAACACAGAGTGGGTTCTTTAATGGAAGCCTCTCCAACACAATCCAGGTAGAATCAGGACATGCCACTGGCTTTGAGTAAAGCCAGTGTGTCTACACTGGCTGTATGTATACGGATGACTCAACACTATACACGTCAGCTACTACAACAACTGAAATGACTGCAATGCTTAACAAAGAGCTGCAGTTAGTTTCAGGGTGGGTGGCAAGGAATAAATTAGCCCTAAATATTTCCAAAACTAAGAGCATTGTATTTGGGACAAATCATTCACTAAACCTCAACTAAATCATGTAATATATAATGTGGCATTTGAGCAAGTTGAGGTGACTAAACTGCTTGGAGTAACCCTGGATTGTAAACTGTAATGGTCAAAACATATTGATACAACCTGAGTGGCGCAGCGGTCTAAGGCAGGCGTCACTACAGACCCTGGTTCGATCCCGGGCTGTATCACAACCGGCCGTGATCGGGAGTCCCATAGGGCGGCGTACAATTGGTCCAGCGTCGTCCGGGGTAGGCCTTCATTGTACATAAGAATTTGTTCTTAACTGACTTGCCTAGTTAAATAAAGGTTAAAAAAAACAGGTGTAAAGCCATAACACATATGTTTTTTCAGCAGCAGACTATGATCGATAATGTTAAAAGACGCACTGAAGTCTAACAAACAATCTTTTTATCACCAATTTCCCTCAGCCAATCATCAGTCATATTGATACAACAGTAGCTAAGATGGGGAGAAGTCTGTCTATAATAAGGCGCTGCTCTACCTTCTTAACAACACTATTAACAAGGCAGATCCTACAGGCTCTAGTTTTGTCGCACCTGGTCTACTGTTCAGTCGTGGGGTCAGGTACCGCAAAAAGGAACTCAGAACAGGACAGCACGGCTGGCCCTTGAATGTACACAGAGCTAATATTACTCTCTCCCTGGCTCAAAGTGGAGGAGAGATTGACTTCATCACTACTTGCATTTATGACAAGTATTGACATGTTGAATACACAGAGCTGTCTGTCTAAACTGCTGGCACACAGCTCGGACACCTATGCAAACACCACAAGACATGTCACAAGAGGTCTCTACACAGTCCCCAAGTCCAGAACAGACTATGGGAAGCGCACAGTACTACATAGAGCCGTGACTACATGGAACTCTATTCCACATCAAGTAACTGATGCAGCAGTAAAATCTGATTTAAAAAACTGATAAAATAAACACCTTCAGGAATAACGGGGACTCTGAAGCAACACAAACATAAGCACAGACACATACATACACACAAACATGGATTTAGAACTGTAGATATGTGGTGGAGTCGGGGCCTGAGGGCACACAGTGTGTTGTGAAATCTGTGAATGTATTGTAATCTTTTTAAAATTGTATAAACTGCCTTAATTTTTGCTGGACCCCAGCAATAGTAGCTGTTTCCTTGGCAGATGTTTTCCCATTTGGATGTTTCCCACACAGATTTTTTCCCATTCTGTCGAACAAATAATGCCTTATTACCATCGCAAAATTGTAAACACATCGATGCCGGTGTGTGTACTTGTTTGCAGACTTTTTTTGTACAACTTTGACAGTACTACTGATCGTAGTGGTGGCGCTTGCAAATTCTATAATAGAATTGTGTTATTTGACATGTCAAATAGTGTTATTTTTTGACACACAAAGACCCAAATAGCGTTCCATACTTTAGTCTCTCCCCTGTGGTTTCCAAGCTGTGCGCCAGAAGAGGAAAGAACTGATCCCAGCCATGAAAGCTGCCAGAGTGCTTGGGGACATTGCTTACATCCACTATGACAGGCTCATTGTCCACCTTCTGTCCCAGAAGCCTGGAAGGGATGAGCGAGCCAAGCCTATGGGTTCGTAGCATCAACCCTGCAGCACACACACACACACACCAATTGATTAATGGACTGCTGAATGTATATATTTTTTTATTTTGCTTTTGCTTTGTCTTTCAATATTATGTCTATCTCTGATAAGCTACCCAGGAAAGGGCTGAAAATAGCCCATATTAGTATATGTAGCCTTAGAAACAAGGTTCAGGAAATCAGTAACTTGCTAACATTAGATAACATTCTTATATTAGCCATTTCTGAGACTCACTAAGATAATTAATTTGATAATACATCAGTAGCAATACAAAGATATAACATTTATAGAAGAAACAGGAATGTTTATGGGGTGTTGCTGTATATATTCAGAGCCATATCCCTGTAATGCTTAGAGAAGCTCATATGTCAAGTGTTATTAAAGTGTTGTGGTTGCAGGTTCCCTTGGCACATCTAAAGCTTTTTCTTTTGTGGTGTTGCTATAGGCCACCAAGTGGTAACAGTCAGTATCTAAATAATATGTGTGAAATGCTTGATAGTGTATGTGACGTAAACAGAGAGGTCTACTTTCTTGGGGACCTGAATATTAACTGGTTTTCATCAAGCTGTCCGCTCAAGGGGAAGCTTCTTAAAAACACCAGTCTCAACGTCAACAGTGAAGACGCGACTCCTGGATGCTGGCATTCTAGGCAGAGTTCCTCTGTCCAGTGTCTGTGTTCTTTTGCCCATCTTAATCTTTTCTTTTTATTGGCCAGTCTGAGAGATGGCTTTTCTTTGCAACTCTGCCTAGAAGGCCAGCATCCCGGAGTCGCCTCTTCACTGTTGACATGGATACTATTTTTTTGCGGGTACTATTTAATGAAGCTGCAAGTTGAGGACTTGTGAGGCGTCTGTTTCTCAAACTAGACACTCTAATGTACTTGTCCTCTTGCTCTTGCTCAGTTCTGCACCGGGGCCTCCCACTCCTCTTTCAATTCTGGTTAGAGCCAGTTTGCGCTGTTCTGTGAAGGGAGTAGTACAGTCTTGGCCAAAAGTTTTGAGAATGACACAAATATACATTTTCACGAAGTCTGCTTCCTCAGTTTGTGTGATGGCAATTTGCATATACTCCAGAATCTTATGAAGAGTGATCAGATGAATTGTAATTAATTGCAAAGTCCCTCTTTGCCATGCAAATGAAATGATTCCCCCAAAAAACATTTCCACTGCATTTCAGCCCTCCCACAAAAGGACCAGTTGACATCATGTCAGTGATTCTCTCGTTAACACAGGTGTGAGTGTTGACAAGGACAAGGCTGGAGATCACTCTGTCATGGTGATTGAGTTCAAATAACAGACTGGAAGCTTCAAAAGGAGGGTGGTGCTTGGAATCATTGTTCTTCCTCTGTCAACCATGGTTACCTGCAAGGAAACACGTGGCGTCATCATTGCTTTGCACAAAAAGGGCTTCACAGGCAAGAAATATTGCTGCCAGTAAGATTGCACCTAAATAAACAATTTATCGGATCATCAAGTACTTCAAGGAGAGCGGTTCAATTGTTGAGAAGAAGGCTTCAGGGCGCCCAAGAAAGTCCAGCAAGTGCCAGGACCGTCTCCTAAAGTTGATTCAACTGCGGGATCGGGGCACCACCAGTACAGAGCATGCTCAGGAATGGCAGCAGGCAGGTGTGAGTGCATCTGCATGCACAGTGAGGCAAAGACTTTTGGAGGATGGCCTGGTGTCAAGAAGGGCAGCAAAGAAGCCACTTCTCTCCAGGAAAAACATTGGGGACAGACTGATATTCTGCAAAAGGTACAGGGATTGGACTGCTGAGGACTGGGGTAAAATCATTTTCTCTGATGAATCCCCTTTCCGATTGTTTGTCCGGAGAAGACAAGGTGAGCGCTACCATCAGTCCTGTGTTATGCCAACAGTAAAGCATCCTGAGACCATGTGTGGGTTGCTTCTCAGCCAAGGGAGTGGGCTCACTCACAATTTTGCCTAAGAACACAGCCATGAATAAAGAATGGTACCAACACATCCTCTGACAGCAACTTCTCCCAACCATCCAGGAACAGTTTAGTGACGAACAATGCCTTTTCCAGCATGATGGAGCACCTTGCCATAAGGCAAAAGTGATAACTAAGTGGCTCGGGGAACAAAACATCGATATTTTGGGTCCATGGCCAGGAAACTCCCCAGACCTTAATCCCATTGAGAAGTTGTGGTCAATCCTCAAGAGGTGGGTGGACAAACAAAACCCCAGAAATTCTGACAATCTCCAAGCATTGACTTTGCAAGAATGGGCTGCCATCAGTCAGGATGTGGCCCAGAAGTTAATTGACAGCATACCAGGGCAGATTGCAGAGTTCTTGAAAAAGAAGGGTCAACACTGCAAATATTGCCTCTTTGCATCAACTTCATGTAATTGTCAATAAAAGCCTTTGACACTTATGAAATGCTTGTACTTATACTTCAGTATTCCATAGTAACATCTGACAAAAATATCTAAAGACAGTGAAGCAGCAAACTTTGTGGAAATTAATATTTGTGTCATTCTCAAAACTTTTGGCCACGACTGTACAAAGCGCTGTACGAGATCTTCAGTTTCTTGGAAATTTAACGCATGGAATAGCCTTCATTTCTCAGAACAAGAATAGACTGATGAGTTTCTTCTGATGAGTTTCAGAAGAAAGTTATTTGTTTCTGGACATTTTGAGCCTGTAATCGAACCCACAAAGATGGTGCTCCAGATACTCAACTAATCTTAAGGCCAATTTTATTGCTGCTTTAATCAGAACAGTTTTCAGCTGTGCTAACATAATTACGAAAGGGTTTTCTAATGATAAATTAGCCTTTTAAAATGATAAACTTGGATTAGCTAACACAATGTGCCATTGGTGATAATGGACCTCTGTACGTCAATGTAGATATTCCATAAAAAATCTGCCGTTTCCAACTACAATAGTCATTTACCACATTAACAATGTCTACACTATTTCTGATCAATTTGATGTTATTTTAATGGACAAAAAAACAAGGACATTTCTAAGTGACCCCAAACTTTTGAACGGTAGTGTATGTTATGGTTAGTTTTCCTTATCTTCACTGTGGAATGTCAATGTTGATCCTCTTGGTTGTGTTGGTCCTCTTGATCCATCCACCTGTCTTCTTTGTTAGTCAGGCCTGATCCCTTCATCACATAGTTTTTTCCTGTAATCTAATTTAATATGACTGAAGATGCAGCATTTTATGCCAGGCCCCTTCCAATAGGGTATAACAGACTCGTTAGAACTTTGACCACATGCCCTCTAGACGGACTACATGCCCTCTATCAAATCAAAACTGTAATTGTTACTCAAAACAAAAGTTGTAAAAGTATGCTAGACATTTATAGAATAAATCATACTTAGTTTGATGTTTCTGTGACAGTGAATTAGGTATTGATTTATACAGTTTAAAATGGCATTTGATTATGTATTTCTATAAAGTCAAAACTGCAATGTTTACTCCAAACAAAGGTTGTAAAAGTATGCTAGAAATGTATATAATAAATCATACCTAGTTTAGATTTTTTTGTGACAAATGGTGAATTAGTTATTGATTTATACTGCTTTAAATTGCATTTTAAAGATCGTATGTATTTCCATCAAATCAAAACTAATTTTTATTCAAAACAAAGGTTGTAAAAGTATGCTAGACATTTATAGAATAACCATATCTATTTTTATGTTTCTGTGACAATCAATTAATTCGTTATTGATTTTTACCATTTTAAATGGCTTTTGGCAAATGTATGTTGAATGTGTGAATATAAAACCGGTTTATGGTAGGGGCGTCCAACGGATCCCAGATTTTTTTGGTTTATTTAACTAGGCAAGTCAGTTCAGAACAAATTCTTATGTACAATGACGGCCTACGAAAAGACAAAAGGCCTCCTGCGGGGACGGGGGCTGGGATAAAAAAAGAGACCTAAATATAGGACAAAACACACATCACAAGTGAGACAGCACTACATAAAGAGATACCTGATAGCAACGACTCTGGTTAGAAAACAGGGTTATGGCTAGAAGGAAACCTGCTTTTATCAGAATTTACTTTTCGTAGCAGATTGGGATAATTAGGCTTAGAAAAGGCTTAACTAAAATGCAAAAACAACTACTTTTAATGAAAGCTCGACACATGTTGACATGACCGATAAACAGAGGCGCACAGTGATGACGTAAGAGACAAACTACAACGTTCTGTCAAAGTGTCCCTCCGACATGCATTCAAATAAATAGTACATTGTAAAATTAAATATTCGATTTTATTCAAACAAAAATGATTTTATAAACACATGTTTAGAAAATATTGCCGTTTGTCTGACTTCTGATTCATCTTCTGATTTTCTCTCAGAAAAAACTGATTTCAACGTGCATGGATCTATCAAATACTCAATGTAATGCGGCTTCCGCCCTTTTCTATCCTCTTTTTCCGCTGACAGGTAACGTGGTTGTTCGGTGTTCTTGTAGTCGTATTAAAAAAAGTGGAACAATTTGACCTGTCTGCTATGTTTAGATTGGTAATTGTTTAAAAACAACGTACGTTTTTATTACATAGGTGTGATATTGATTGTAGCGATACTTTTTATATACATTTCTAATCTAACTACTTCAAATCGGTCAGCCTGCTGCTAGGCCGGCCCTAAATCAGTCTGCCATACTACGAGGTAAAGTTAGCTGGCGTGGTTGCTTGTCCTACACAAGAGCACGGGGCTTCAACGTGCGCCCGCATTTGTAATCTGGTGTAGCTAATGTTTGTCAACTATATATTTTTTGCATATTGTAAATCCCTTGAATCGAAAACAGTTGAAGGGCTTAACACGCCATCTTCAGTCTTCTTCAACTGGACCATATTCATGCAATTTAGGTATCTAACTTCCTATCCTAGTTATTTAGCTAATTTAATTAGTTTGAGGTAGCCAATTACTAGTTGGGTACATTTTTGCCAACTATAGGAAGGTGACAAAACGATCCTGCCAAGTTGCTCTGTTTTATAGCCTGGCTTTTAGCTAACGTTAGCCAAACAAATAATGAACTTGCTCTGTTAACGTTCGTTTTTTGCAAAATGTGCCTTTGATTCCCATGTTACTTGACTAACTTGTATTAAAGGTATTTTGGCAATGAGGCCGTTTATCTACTTCACCAGAGTCCGATAAACTCGTGGGTACAATTTGAATGTCTGTCCAGTATGGAGGAAGTGCGGTAGTTTTGCGAGCCAATTTTAACTAGCCTTGGCGCAATGACTGGTTATCTCCAATCTCTTTAACGCTTATTGTCTGCCCCAGGTTCGTCAACATGTCTTCTCATCTGCAGTGGATGGTCATTAGGAACTGCTCCAGCTTCCTCATCAAGAGGAATGGACAGACTTACAGCACCGTGAGTACAACTAACAGAGACGGCCAAGAATCAGTGGTCCTAGTAAATGTACCCCACATACCTGGTGGATCATGAACTTGGTTATGCATACAGTCAGATGTTCTTTGAGTTTGTTGAAATGTTGAGAATTCGTCTATGGTCTGTTAATTCTTTATTCACATAACAAAGAGATGAATGTACACTGAACAAAAGGAGAAATTAACATACAATTCTGGCAACAGCTCTGGTGGACATTCCTGTAGTCAGCATGCCAATTGCATGCTCCCTCAACTAGAGACATCTGTGGTGTTGACAAAATAGCACATTTTAGTGTCCTTATTGTTCCCAGCACAAGGTGCACTTGTGTAATAATCATTCTGTTTAATCGGCTTCTTGATGTGCCACACCTGCCAGGTGGATGGATTATCTTGGCACAGGAGAAATGCTCACTAACAGGGATGTAAAGAAATTTGTGCACAACATTTGATAAGTCTTTTTGTGCGGAACATTTGTTATTTCAGGTCATGATGCGTTAATATTTTGGTTCAGTGTACATATGGATTGACCATGCAGGGTCGTGCTGCAGGATTTGTCAATGCTGCGATTGAGGATTTAAGAAACAAGTTCAATGGGATTTGTTAGTCAAATGTAATTTGCATTTGTTTAACAGGAGCCCAACAACCTGAAGTCCAAGAACTCCTTCCGTTTCAACGGGCTGGTGCACAGGAAGACTGTTGGTGTTCAGCCTGCAGCTGATGGAAAGGGTGTTGTTGTCGTTCTGAAGAAGCGTGCAGGTAAACATGGTTCTCCATAATACCAACCAGGAAATGCAAGTACAGTTCCACCACATACCTTGTTTATGGTGATTCTTCGATACTTGTCATGATAATCCACCTCTGTGAATCACCTTAGTTGTCTTGCTGCGTCGTGTTGCTGTAAAGATATTGGTAGCTGTTGTACCTGTGAACCTGATGACTGACATGTCATTGATTTAGGTCAAAGTGTACTCTGAGAATGTGAATTGAGGGGGTTTGGACTTGTATTATTACTCCTCAGGCCAGCGCAAGCCCGCCACTTCATATGAGAAGATCACCATCAACAAGAACTCGCGTGCCACTCTGAGCAGCCTGAGGCACATCATCCGCAAGAACAACTACAGAAAGGACCTGCGCATGGTGAGCACTCTGCTAAACCACTTGTTTTTCTACTGGTCTTCAATATTTGATAGGGACCAACCGGGCTTTTCACAAAAGCCTGTAAACCCTGTTGGATTCAGGACTAGGATTGAACACTTCTGTAGTCCCACACAAGTTTGCATCTTAGATGATGATGGGCCAATTTTCCCTGACATGGATAAAGGGCTAGATTCTATCAAATACGTGCTAGCCGACATCCGCATAGCGGGTTGTTTTGGCAGTGTAGGAAGTGGAACTGTGTTAGTGGTCAAATCCACAAGCGGCTCCTTGCGTTTCCTTATTGCGGACACTGCCATTGTATTTTCCATGAAACCACACCCAACTTTATCTGACATCCCGTGCATCCCATTCAAACACTCAAATGCGTGATGTTCAATCGTCTACACCTTGATTACACTGATTATACTCCCATCCAAATAAACATGCATTAGAATACACTTTCTTTGTTTTGAACTTCTAACACGTTAGGCATAATAAGGTAGTGGTTTGTGACACAAGCAGCTGTTCACACCACAGACACCGCCAAAATATCCGCTATACATCGTTAATTAACCTCTTACATCTAGACGTTCCGCTAGCGGAACACCGCTCCAATATCCAATGATAGGGCGTGGTGCGAAATACAAACTCCTCGAAAATCCGAAAACTTCAAATTTTCAAACATATGACTATTTTACACCATTTTAAAGACAAGACTCTCCTTTATCTAACCACACTGTCCGATTTCAAAAAGGCTTTACAACGAAAGCAAAACATTAGATTATGTCAGGAGAGTACCCAGCCAGAAATAATCAGACACCCATTTTTCAAGCTAGCATATAATGTCACAAAAACCAAAACCACAGCTAAATGCAGCACTAACCTTTGATGATCTTCATCAGATGACACTCCTAGGACATTATGTTATACAATACATGCATGTTTTGTTCAATCAAGTTCATATTTATATAAAAAACCAGCTTTTTACATTAGCATGTGACGTTCAGAACTTGCATTCCCACCGAACACTTCCGGTGAATTTACTAAATTACTCACGATAAACGTTCACAAAAAACATAACAATTATTTTAAGAATTATAGATACAGAACTCCTTCATGCAATCGCGGTGTCCGATTTTAAAATAGCTTTTCGGTGAAAGCATATTTTGCAATATTCTGAGTAGATAGCCCGGCCATCACAGGCTAGCTATTTTGACACCCACCAAGTTTGGTACTCACCAAACTCAGATTTACTATAAGAAAAATTTGATTACCTTTGCTGTTCTTTGTCAGAATGCACTCCCAGGACTTCTACTTCAACAACAAATGTTGGTTTGGTTCCAAATAATCCATAGTTATATCCAAATAGCGGTGTTTTGTTCGTGCGTTCAAGACACTATCCGAAGGGTGACGCGCCGGCGTGTTTCGTGACAAAAAAATTCTAAATATTCCATTACCCTACTTCGAAGCATGTCAAACGCTGTTTAAAATAAATTTTTATGCGATTTTTCTCGTAAAATAGCGATAATATTCTGACCGGGAGTCGTTGTTTTCGTTCAAAGACTGAAAATGTAAAATGTACTCTTCACGTGCACGCGCGCACCCGTCTCATTGTTCTCAGATCGACCACTATCCAAATGCGCTACTGTTTTTCAACCAGAGACTGCAGAGTCATCATTCAACATTCTGGCGCCTTCTGAGAGCCTATGGGAGCCTTAAAGTGTCACGTTACAGCAGAGATCCTCTGTTTTGGATAGAGATGACAAAGAAGGCCAAGAAATGGTCAGACGGGGTACTTCCTCTACAGAATCTTCTCAGGTTTTGGCCTGCCATTCTGTTATACTCACAGACACCATTCAAACAGTTTTAGAAACTTTAGGGTGTTTTCTATCCAAAGCTACTAATTATATGCATATTCTAGTTTCTGGGAAGGAGTAATAACCAGATTAAATTGGGTACGTTTTTTATCCGGCCGTGAAAATACTGCCCCCTATCCATAACAAGTTAACCCACGATGTCTGCGAACTTGGGTTAACGCTCAATCTGATTCAATTGAGGCTTGTCCTGGACTAAATTATGTCTAATTGAAGTTCTCCGTTGAAAGTGCTTTTTTAGTCCCGCTCCGGCTTACACGGAACCCAAACTGGCTGCGCGCTTGCGCCATCGTGCATAAATGTATTTTGTCCCCCCACACTAAACGCCATCACGACACGCAGGTTAAAATATCAAAACAAACTCTGAACCAATTACATAAATTTGGGGACAGGTCGAAAAGCATTTATGGCAATTTAACTAGCTTGCACTTTCTAGCTAATTTGTCCTATTTCGCTTGCTGTTGCTAGCTAATTTGTCCTGGAATATAAACATTGAGTTGTTATTTTACCTGAAATGCACAAGGTCCTGTACTCCGACAATTAATGCGCACACACAACGGTCAAGCTAATCGTTTCTAGTCACTTCTCCCAGGCTTTTTCTTCTCTGGACTTTATATTGCGATTGGCAACTTTCATAAATTAGGTCCATTACCGACCTCGTTCGTCTTTCAGTCACCCACCTGGGTATAACCAGTGAGGAGATGGCACGTGGGTACCTGCTTCTGTAAACCAATGAGGAGATGGGAGAGGCAGGACTTGCAGCGCGATCTGTGTCCCAAATAGAGCTGACTTCTATTTTAGCCCTTGGCAACGCAGACCCTAGTTGGCACACGCAAGCAGTATGAGTGCAATAATTGAATAATATAGATTTGTAAATGTATTTTGCAACGCGAGCCGTGTAGTCAGGTTATTAGTGTACAGGAAACCGGCCCTGGCAGTGGACATGAATAAACCGATAGGGCTGAAGGTTGTATAATGGGTTTATGGTCAGACTTCTAGCAAGTAAAAGATGGATCCAACAATAACATCTTAAAGTTGAAAGAAGAGTCTTTTGAGTGATGTCTTATGTTTTCCCAGGCTGCTCTGCGTCGTGCCAGTGCCATCCTGTTGAGCCAGAAGCGTGTGGTGGTGGTGAAGAGGCGTTCCAAGGCTGCCAAGACTGCATAAAGTTGCCGAGTTATGACAAATAAAAATAAATGTTGGGTTTGAAAAACACTACCCTGTCAGTCTTCAATCTTTGGGTCTTAAGAATAAAGAGCAATGCCTTAAGTTGGCGTAAGTGGCTATAACACCACTGTATCATGTGTTTGATGGGTCCTAGGAACACTTATTTTCCATTTGATGGTATAAATGTTTTGTTTTTGGCAGACCTAGTTTAAATGGTGCTATGCAACATCCCCTGTTTCTGATTCATTCAATCTAGTGATTTAAATCCACAGCCCAGTCCCTGGTTTCCCAATAGCGATGGAACTTACGAGTGTTTTAACGATGCATCTTTCCTACAACGGCCGGATATGTCACATGCGCTTTGAACCAATTGGCCTAATTCAGATAATGCATGTCATAAGATGACCAGCGCTTCAAGCCAACCCTCTTCCTGTCCCGCTCTCTTCCCACTTGCAAAATATCAGTCGTATCTCGCACCCTATGCTTGGTTGTCCACTGTAGCTTGCCAGCTCCATAGCAAGCTGCTCTATCCACACTGATTGGTGATGCAATTTGAAGGGTAATTCTCAACCCCAATTTCAGCCTTTGCCCAACCCCTTCAAATTAAAAAAAAATGTATTCAGCTGAGAAGAGAAAATTGCTCATAAATCTGAGACCATACCACAAGTCCACTGGCACACTGATAATTGTCATCTCTATTATGTTTTGATGGGACAATGCATGTTAAGTGTTTAAAAAAAAAAAAATGTATCCCTCAGTATCTTTTCCTGAATGAAATTTGCCACCTCAGCTGAGAACTCCATTGCCTAAATGATCACCAGATGGCGCCGCGATCGGTTTCGCTAGTTATCTTGCTAAAAGTTTTTTAATATTAGGCACTTATTGAAATGACCAACAAATTCCACAAAGTTGTCAACACTTGAATCACAGAGATTCATTATGACCACTTCCTTCCGTTTGTATATTCGAGAAAGGTGTTGATTTGATTAAAACCATGAGGGAAAGATGACTAAATGCAACTGCTAGTAGCTACAACAATCAGTTCAGCTCCAGCCTCTAGCTGTAATTCAGGTAGCAGTGTCTAACAAAATCAAATGTATTTGTCACACACATGATTAGCAGATGTTAATGCGAGTGTAGCAAAATGCTTGTGCTTCTAGTTCCGACCATGCAGTAATATATAACAAGTAATATAACCTAACAATTTCACAACTACCTTATACACACAAGTGTAAAGGAATGAATACGAATATGTACATTGGCCAGGATTGTGTGTCTATGTGTCTGTCTGTCTCTCTCTTTTTCTCTAGGATAGTCTGTCTCTGTTTTTGACCCCCCCAATCGCTCGGGCAATTGAGTTCAAGCCCGACGACGACTGACGTGTTTTCCGGGCGACAAATAGTCGCACTAGGCTTAAAGAGCTAGTGACTTAAAGACGCATTAGCGACTTGTTAAAAAAAACACCCGCCTGTCACCAGGGAAACGTCGGGTGGGGAGGAGACAACTTTTGCCAAACTGCTGAGGTCTGCCGAGACCCCCGGGGGCCCGGCGGGTGCAGGGGTCAATTTGTGGGTTATCGCTTCTCGGCCTTTTGGCTCAGATCAAGCTTGGTACTGAGGTGCCCCAGGGCTCGCTGAGTTAAAGGCCGATGGCCGGAGGGCGGTGAGAGAGTTTTTGATTTTTGGCGGGAAAAATCGAAACAATTTAAAATACAGCCATACCGAAATGGCGGGTAGTGGGAACACAGGGTCGGTTCCGAGGGCCGGACTAAAGAACACGATAAGATTTGCATGGAAGCAAGAAGGAGAAACAAGGATGCCGAGGGACACCTTTGCGAGGACCGTGTTGATGGGGGCGCTATCTCTGAAAGTCCCAGATGTGATGTGCCTGCAGGGGAACTCAATGGAGGAGGCATACGATGTAACTTTCTACACGGAAAGTAAGAGTGATGGAGTAATGGAGTAATGGGAACCGGAGAAGCAAGCCCGGTCTTCGCCAGCTCCAAACGTTGGGGGTAAGGTCGTTTTGGAGAGATCATCGGTGGAGGTGGACCCGGAGACCCAGATGTCAACGGGTACTCAATCCATCAGTAGGCCGCCGGGAGAGGTTGGTGGAGCAACAGGAGAGTTGGGCTCATCCCTTGACGAAGACTACGTAGATGAAGAGGCTTTCGGGGCCCTCGTGGGGGAGATGAGGGAGATGGTGGAGGAGATCCAAGTCTCACAAACGAGGACGGTGGAATGGGGGTCCATCTCGCCCTTGCCAGCCACTCCAAGAACGAAGAGGGACGCCTCCACAGCACAGCAGGACCAGCAGGAGTCAGGGCTGTTTTTGGAATCAGGAGAGGCCCGGAGGAAGAAAAAGAAAAAGAGGCTTTCCCTCGAGACGGGAGAGGGCCAGAGTGGGCTGGAAGGGGTGGGGAGGGTATTTGGGGACAGTGCCACAGAGGTGACCCCCCTGTCACCGCGGGTCTCATCTCTCACACACACCCAGATGGACATAGATCTGGTGACCCCTGCGCTGTGTATGCCCGATGGTGATGGGGTGTCTCAGGCTTTTTCTGGGACGCCGGGACCCCCCATCCACAACCCCAACACCTTACCTGCATCTTGGGTTTCTCAGAGGGGGGTTGCAGTGGATGGGGAGGCCTCAGAGGTAGAGGGTCAAAGGTTTTTGTCCGTGGATGTATGAGGGGTTGGGGAGATGATCAGTACTGCTGAGGTGTCTCCACTGTCCTCGCGGGGTCCATCTCTCCAAATAATCCAGATGGACGCGAACCTGTCGTCCCCGGGGCTGTTTTTGCCAGGTGAGGATGGGGTGTCTCAGGCTATTTCTGGGACGCCGGGACCCCCCATCCCCAACCCCTTCCCTGCGTCATGGGGTTCTCTGGAGGGCGGTATGGGGGGTGGGAAGTTTGGGGGGGCCTCGGGGGCTGCTGGTCCAGCGTCCATGATCGATGAGGACCTTTACCCACCGGACGGAGTGAGTACTTGAACCCTGCACCTGGTTGAATTTTCTTTTTAAGTGTGCAACCATGGCAAACATTCAAATAATGACTATGAATGTTCGGGGTCTAAGGGACACTGTAAAGAGAACTGCTGTTTTTAGTTGTTTATCAAACATATGTTTTACCTTTTGTTTCTTGCAGGAGGTACATTTAAGGGATGGGGGGGATGTAGAGCAGTTTAAAAAAGAGTGGGTAAAAGGGAAGTCGGTGTGGAGTGTGGGGGGTGTCCACTCATCAGGGGTTGGGATTTTGTTTGGGACTAGGGAGGTGAGGGTGGAAGGCACGTACGTTGCGATGCAGGGGAGGGTTTTGGGGGTGGACATAACATTAGGGGATTTTAGACTTAGGATTATAGGGGTATACGGGCCACAGACAGTGCCAGAGAGAAAGGAGATGGTGGAGAGTCTGGCACCTCTGTGTGCCACAAACAGATTTTTGATAGTGGGAGGGGATTTTAATGTAGAATTAGGAGGGGTAGGGGATAGTAGCGTGGGGGCCATCACCGGACTTATGGCAAGCCATGGTCTGGTGGATGGAGGCCTTAACACTACTCCGGCGCTAGCAGGTCCCACGTGGCGTAACTCCCGGGGGGTCGAGCGGAGGCTGGACTATGTATTTCTACCCAAATCCTTGGGGCTTTTGTCTGGGCGTCTGCTGCCTGTGTTTTTCTCGGATCATGACGGGGTACTCCTTCGGGTCAAGGCGCCTGTCTGCCTTTTCGGTAGGGGGTACTGGAAGCTCAACCGGGATATCCTGGAGGAGCGGGCTTTTGTAAATGTTTTTTCTGTTTTTTTTCGGGGGCTTGAGGGTCTCCGGCCAATGTGCGGAGGGGTTTTGGAATGGTGGGAGGTAGTTAAGGTAAGAATTAGGGTATTTATTATTGGTTTTTGTAAGAGGAAGGGCAGAGAGGAGAGAAGGGAGGTGGAGCAGCTCCAACGTTTACTCGATCTTGAGTACGAGGCTGGTAACATCGGTACTTCGATGGACGTTGAGCACGCTACCAGCCTCAAGGCTCAGCTCAGGGAGGTGCACGAGCGGAAGGCCCGTGCTTTCCTGCAGCGCGCACACTCTGAGTTTATAGAGCAGAATGAGACCTGCTCTGCAGTGTTTTTCAAATCAGTTAGGGAAAAGCAGGTAAGACAGGTCTTTTATGGGGTGAGGGATGGACAGGGTAGGGTGGTTAGGGAGCCAGAGCAAATGGTCAGGGTGGCAACTGACCATTTCCGGGGGGTTTTCCAGGAGAGGGTAGTAGAGGAAGAGCAGGGTACCGTGTTCTTAGAACACTTGTCCCGGCGTGTGCCGGAGGACATTAGAAAGGCGATGGAGGCCCCGATAACACTAGAGGAGGTGGAGAACGCCCTCAAGAGGATGGGGAAAGGGAAGGTGCCTGGGATGGATGGGCTGCCGGCTGAGTTTTACCTCAAATTTTGGGGTATACTTGGTCCGGTGGTCCTCGAAGTCCTGACGGCCGTTCTCGAGACTGGAGTCCCGGGCAGGTCAATGGCTGTAGGCGTGCTGTCCCTCCTCTACAAGAAGGGAGACACCGCCGACCTTAGCAACTGGCGGCCGTTGACCATGCTGTGCGTAGATTATAAGATACTAGCTAAGGTCATGGCAGACCGTTTGCGCACAGCCCTTCCCTACGTTGTCCATGAGGATCAAACGTGTGGGGTTGAAGGCCGTTCCATTAGGTGGAACCTCCAACTGATAAGGGACTCCATCGCCTGGGTTGAGGATAGAAGTCTACCTCTAATGGTAGCGGCGCTTGATCAGGCCAAGGCTTTTGATCGCGTCAGCAGGGAATTTCTTTTCAGAGTGTTAGGTAGATTAGGTTTTAGTGACCGCTTTATAAAGTGGATCAAGATTTTGTATGTGGGAGCAGGGTGCCGGGTGAGCATAAACAGCCATCTGGGCGACGTGTTTGGCCTCTCCTCAGGGGTCAGGCAGGGATGCCCGCTCTCGGCACTCCTTTTCGTGCTCTATATGGAGCCCCTGGCGGCTGCCATTAGGGCTGACGCAGGGGTGGAGGGATTGCTGGTCCCTGGGAGCGGCGGTTTACGTGTTAAGATGACACAGTACGCTGATGACACCACCTTGCTTTTGTGCAAGGACTCGTGCCTGCTAAGGTCTCTGGACATAATTGGAGACTTTACCCGCGCGTCGGGAGCGGTCCTTAACCTCGCCAAGTCGTCTGTTAAGTATTTCGGCAGATGGCGGGGCAGGACGGACGTGCCCGGGGGACTATTTCTCTGTAATGGGGCCCTGAGGATTCTTGGGGTCCTCTTTGAGACCTCCGGCTCCGCGACACTGAACTGGAACATGAGAGTTGCGGTGGTACAGAGGAAGCTGGCAATGTGGAAGGCCAGATCCTTGTCTTTCTTGGGCAAGGTCCTGGTCCTGAAGGTGGATGTACTGCCTTCCCTTCTGTACTTGGCATACATCTATCCTTTGCCAGCGAGCATGAGGAGGGGGCTAGTAAGGCTCGTGTTTCAGTTCATGTGGGGGAGCAGGTATGAGTATGTCGCCAGGGCTCGCATGCTCTCAAGCATCGGGGAGGGAGGGAGAGGAGTTCCACACTTCCCACTCAAGCTGGACTCGATTTTTGTTTCGTTTCTTTTGAATGAGCTCGCTAATCCAGTGATTCATCCCTCCGGTTATTTCCTGCGGGTGTTTTTCTCGTACCAGGCGAGAAGCATAATGGTGTGGTCCAACACGGGTCCTCGGGCTGAACAGCTGCCGTGGCACTTCAGCCATGCGGCGAAGTGGCTACGTGCGCATCCCGAGGTTGAAGTCGCCCGAGTAGGTTTGGACCACAGATGCCTGTACGAAGAGGTCAGACGGACCGTTTGTGCGCCCCCTGTGGTGGGTACCCCTGCTGTGGTCTGGGAGACCATACAGGCGCGGGGCCTAGACAATCGTCTTAAGGATCTAAATTGGTTAAGCCTCCACAAGTGCTTGCCGGTAAGATCCATCATGTACCGGCATAGTTTGGCACGGTCCCCCCAGTGCCCGAGACCAACTTGTGGTGGGGAGGAGACAATACGCCACATGTACTGGGACTGTGCTTTCGCAGGAGTAGTGTGGGCCAGGGCTCAGGGGTTGCTAGGGAGAGTGAAGGGGGGTTTTGTTTTAACATGGGCGAGGGTGGAGAGAGGGGTGGGGAGAGCAGGGGGGGTAGGTAGGGATCGTTTTCTGTTGTGGCTGCTTATCAGTCTTTTTAAGAAAGGGCTGTGGGATGCCAGGCAGGGGCTGGTTAAGTCAGGAGCAGACTGGGGGGTGGAGGGAATAGTGAGGAGAGTGGAGGGAGATTTGAGAGGGAGGATAAGAAGGGAGGAGAGGAAGTGGGGTCACCATGCTGCCTTAGAGCGGTGGAAAGGGGGGTTGGGGCTGGTCAAGTAGTTAAGGTTTAGAAGGCAGGTCGGTAGGTTTTTGGGGTTTTGGATTGATTATGTTTATTGATGGCTTGTGTTTATATTTGATTTTTTGCTGCAGCCCCCTGGAAAAGTTGGGGGAGGGTGTTGGTTGCCCATCTCTTCCAAAAGAGAAAGGGTTTCAGGGTTAATTGAAAAAGTGATGGGTTGTTTTTTGTTATAAGTTTTGTTAGGATATGGGGAACTAAATGGTTAAAAGACATGTGAATTGTTCAATGTGTAAATGCTTGAAAAATACAAGTTTTGTTTGGATATGGGCAACTAAAAGGTTAAAAGACATGTGAATTGTTCACTGTGTAAATGCTTGAAAAGTTAGAATAAAAGCTTTGAATCATCATCTGTTCTTATCAGTTTAATATCTGATACGTCCCCCATCGGGGGACTACATATTAAATGGATTTTTCGAACAGGGAGTCGGAAATGGGGCTTGCTCCGTCCGCTCCACGCATCGACCCGGTATTGCAGTACCTCCGGGAACGGTGCAACACTTTTCTCTCATTGTCAAGGAAAAAGAAATACGCAAAGCTATGTAAAACAGCTAGCAGAAGAAGAGAAGGAATGAAAAAAGAAGAATCATCCAAACTGAAACAAGGGCGAAGCCCCCTTCATGGGGTCCCCCGTTTTCCCGCCATTTTACTTAAAAAAAAAAAAAAAAAAAAAACATTGGCCAGGATTGTGTGTGTGTGTGTGTGTGTGTCTCTGTGTGTGTGTGTGTGTGTGTGTGTGTGTCTCTGTGTGTGTGTGTGTGTGTGTGTGTGTCTCTGTGTGTGTGTCTCTGTGTGTGTGTGTGTGTCTGTCTGTTTTTGACCCCCCCCAAAAAATTACAATCACTTCACCAGGATTGTCTGTCTGTCTGTCTGTCTGTCTGTCTGTCTGTCTGTCTGTCTCTGTTTTTGACCCCCCCAAAAAATACAATCACTTCACCAGGATTGTCTGTCTGTCTGTCTGTCTGTCTGTCTGTCTGTCTGTCTGTCTGTCTGTCTCTGTTTTTGACCCCCCCCCCAAAAAATACAATCACTTCACCAGGATTGTCTGTCTGTCTGTCTGTCTGTCTGTCTGTCTGTCTGTCTGTCTTTGAATTTTTACCCACAGCCCTCAAACTTGGAAGAGTGGGTTCGGGAACCACCCGCGGGCACCCGGCCTAGAGTGCACAGTGTGTGTCTCGGGCCCCGACCTCTGACTTCCATACGACTCTGGTTTCTCTTCATTACGCACAAGCCTTTCGCCTTTTACTAAAGACTTCCGTGGAGAGGAACACTTACGAGTTCAACATATTTTTGGAAGGGCTTTGCTTCTGGCAGAGCCCGGTATCTTGTTTCAAGAGAAATTGACAGAGATGACGCCGAGACTTTTTGCTCAGGCGTTTGACTTGAAGCCGGCTGACCGACCGACCGACCGACCGACCGACCGACCGACCGACCGGCGTATTTTTCCACTCAAAGTAGTCGCTCGGGCAATTGAGTTCAAGCCCGACGACGACTGACGTGTTTTCCGGGCTTTGAACAAATAGTCGCACTAGGCTTAAAGAGCTAGTGACTTAAAGACGCATTAGCGACTTGTTAAAAAAAACACCCGCCTGTCACCAGGGAAACGTCGGGTGGGGAGGAGACAACTTTTGCCAAACCGCTGAGGTCTGCCGAGACCCCCGGGGGCCCGGCGGGTGCAGGGGTCAATTTGTGGGTTATCGCTTCTCGGCCTTTTGGCTCAGATCAAGTGTAGTATCTGTTCTTATCAGTTTAATATCTGATACGTCCCCCATCGGGGGACTACATATTAAATGGATTTTTCGAACAGGGAGTCGGAAATGGGGCTTGCTCCGTCCGCTCCACGCATCGACCCGGTATTGCAGTACCTCCGGGAACGGTGCAACACTTTTCTCTCATTGTCAAGGAAAAAGAAATACGCAAAGCTATGTAAAACAGCTAGCAGAAGAAGAGAAGGAATGAAAAAAGAAGAATCATCCAAACTGAAACAAGGGCGAAGCCCCCTTCATGGGGTCCCCCGTTTTCCCGCCATTTTACTTAAAAAAAAAAAAAAAAAAAAAAAAAAAAAAAAACATTGGCCAGGATTGTGTGTGTGTGTGTGTGTGTGTGTGTCTCTGTGTGTGTGTGTGTGTGTGTGTGTGTGTCTCTGTGTGTGTGTGTGTGTGTGTGTGTGTCTCTGTGTGTGTGTCTCTGTGTGTGTGTGTGTGTCTGTCTGTTTTTGACCCCCCCCAAAAAATTACAATCACTTCACCAGGATTGTCTGTCTGTCTGTCTGTCTGTCTGTCTGTCTGTCTGTCTGTCTGTCTCTGTTTTTGACCCCCCCAAAAAATACAATCACTTCACCAGGATTGTCTGTCTGTCTGTCTGTCTGTCTGTCTGTCTGTCTGTCTGTCTGTCTGTCTCTGTTTTTGACCCCCCCAAAAAATACAATCACTTCACCAGGATTGTCTGTCTGTCTGTCTGTCTGTCTGTCTGTCTGTCTGTCTGTCTGTCTGTCTCTGTTTTTGACCCCCCCCCAAAAAATACAATCACTTCACCAGGATTGTCTGTCTGTCTGTCTGTCTGTCTGTCTGTCTGTCTGTCTGTCTGTCTTTGAATTTTTACCCACAGCCCTCAAACTTGGAAGAGTGGGTTCGGGAACCACCCGCGGGCACCCGGCCTAGAGTGCACAGTGTGTGTCTCGGGCCCCGACCTCTGACTTCCATACGACTCTGGTTTCTCTTCATTACGCACAAGCCTTTCGCCTTTTACTAAAGACTTCCGTGGAGAGGAACACTTACGAGTTCAACATATTTTTGGAAGGGCTTTGCTTCTGGCAGAGCCCGGTATCTTGTTTCAAGAGAAATTGACAGAGATGACGCCGAGACTTTTTGCTCAGGCGTTTGACTTGAAGCCGGCTGACCGACCGACCGACCGACCGACCGACCGACCGACCGACCGGCGTATTTTTCCACTCAAAGTAGTCGCTCGGGCAATTGAGTTCAAGCCCGACGACGACTGACGTGTTTTCCGGGCTTTGAACAAATAGTCGCACTAGGCTTAAAGAGCTAGTGACTTAAAGACGCATTAGCGACTTGTTAAAAAAAACACCCGCCTGTCACCAGGGAAACGTCGGGTGGGGAGGAGACAACTTTTGCCAAACCGCTGAGGTCTGCCGAGACCCCCGGGGGCCCGGCGGGTGCAGGGGTCAATTTGTGGGTTATCGCTTCTCGGCCTTTTGGCTCAGATCAAGTGTAGTATCTGTTCTTATCAGGTGGGCCGAAGGCCCATTCCATCAAAGGCCTTCACCAAGCTCTGGCCCACCCTCACGTGTCTGAAGGCAGCACTGTGGTCCTCCCGCAACCTGCTGGTAGCGAAACAGGTCGACACCACCCCCCAGGCAGTGGCCATGGTAGCCACAGAGGCCCTGGGGTGGTACAGAAGGAAGGGGGCCTCGACCCCAGGCGAAGGGTCCCCCACAACACCCAAGGTCCCTGCGGCCACGGCCTGACAGCGCTGCGGCGCCTAGGGCGATGCACCTAGGGGAGGCATCTCCTCTGGGCCCCTAAGGACGGGACGATGATTGATTCGGGAGAGCAGGAGGAGGCAAGTTTGATAAGGACTCACCCCGCTCCTGTACAAAGGACCGAAGACAGCCTCTTAGCAAGTGACTTTTTAACATGTTTTTCATGTCTTAAAAATGTTTTACCTTGTTAAATCATTTGTACACATTTTAAATGGCTTTTACAGATTTGATGTTTTCCACAATGAAAAGTACTTTTAATCATGGTTGTTTTTATTGGTTTTAACAACATGTACTTTTTTACAAATTTAAATGAAATCTTCAAATGCTGTGTTTTATGCGTTCATGCCGTTTTTATGTGTATATAATGATGTACAAACATATGTGAGCTGTCCTTAAAGGAATTGTGATAATAAAAACTTTTCCAAAAAAAAAAAAATCTGTTCTTATCAGTTTAATATCTGATACGTCCCCCATCGGGGGACTACATATTAAATGGATTTTTCGAACAGGGAGTCGGAAATGGGGCTTGCTCCGTCCGCTCCACGCATCGACCCGGTATTGCAGTACCTCCGGGAACGGTGCAACACTTTTCTCTCATTGTCAAGGAAAAAGAAATACGCAAAGCTATGTAAAACAGCTAGCAGAAGAAGAGAAGGAATGAAAAAAGAAGAATCATCCAAACTGAAACAAGGGCGAAGCCCCCTTCATGGGGTCCCCCGTTTTCCCGCCATTTTACTTAAAAAAAAAAAAAAAAAAAAAAAAAAAAAAAAAAACATTGGCCAGGATTGTGTGTGTGTGTGTGTGTGTGTGTGTCTCTGTGTGTGTGTGTGTGTGTGTGTGTGTGTCTCTGTGTGTGTGTGTGTGTGTGTGTGTGTCTCTGTGTGTGTGTCTCTGTGTGTGTGTGTGTGTCTGTCTGTTTTTGACCCCCCCCAAAAAATTACAATCACTTCACCAGGATTGTCTGTCTGTCTGTCTGTCTGTCTGTCTGTCTGTCTGTCTGTCTGTCTGTCTCTGTTTTTGACCCCCCCAAAAAATACAATCACTTCACCAGGATTGTCTGTCTGTCTGTCTGTCTGTCTGTCTGTCTGTCTGTCTGTCTGTCTGTCTCTGTTTTTGACCCCCCCAAAAAATACAATCACTTCACCAGGATTGTCTGTCTGTCTGTCTGTCTGTCTGTCTGTCTGTCTGTCTGTCTGTCTGTCTCTGTTTTTGACCCCCCCCCAAAAAATACAATCACTTCACCAGGATTGTCTGTCTGTCTGTCTGTCTGTCTGTCTGTCTGTCTGTCTGTCTGTCTTTGAATTTTTACCCACAGCCCTCAAACTTGGAAGAGTGGGTTCGGGAACCACCCGCGGGCACCCGGCCTAGAGTGCACAGTGTGTGTCTCGGGCCCCGACCTCTGACTTCCATACGACTCTGGTTTCTCTTCATTACGCACAAGCCTTTCGCCTTTTACTAAAGACTTCCGTGGAGAGGAACACTTACGAGTTCAACATATTTTTGGAAGGGCTTTGCTTCTGGCAGAGCCCGGTATCTTGTTTCAAGAGAAATTGACAGAGATGACGCCGAGACTTTTTGCTCAGGCGTTTGACTTGAAGCCGGCTGACCGACCGCCCGACCGACCGACCGACCGACCGACCGACCGGCGTATTTTTCCACTCAAAGTAGTCGCTCGGGCAATTGAGTTCAAGCCCGACGACGACTGACGTGTTTTCCGGGCTTTGAACAAATAGTCGCACTAGGCTTAAAGAGCTAGTGACTTAAAGACGCATTAGCGACTTGTTAAAAAAAACACCCGCCTGTCACCAGGGAAACGTCGGGTGGGGAGGAGACAACTTTTGCCAAACCGCTGAGGTCTGCCGAGACCCCCGGGGGCCCGGCGGGTGCAGGGGTCAATTTGTGGGTTATCGCTTCTCGGCCTTTTGGCTCAGATCAAGTGTAGTATCTGTTCTTATCAGGTGGGCCGAAGGCCCATTCCATCAAAGGCCTTCACCAAGCTCTGGCCCACCCTCACGTGTCTGAAGGCAGCACTGTGGTCCTCCCGCAACCTGCTGGTAGCGAAACAGGTCGACACCACCCCCCAGGCAGTGGCCATGGTAGCCACAGAGGCCCTGGGGTGGTACAGAAGGAAGGGGGCCTCGACCCCAGGCGAAGGGTCCCCCACAACACCCAAGGTCCCTGCGGCCACGGCCTGACAGCGCTGCGGCGCCTAGGGCGATGCACCTAGGGGAGGCATCTCCTCTGGGCCCCTAAGGACGGGACGATGATTGATTCGGGAGAGCAGGAGGAGGCAAGTTTGATAAGGACTCACCCCGCTCCTGTACAAAGGACCGAAGACAGCCTCTTAGCAAGTGACTTTTTAACATGTTTTTCATGTCTTAAAAATGTTTTACCTTGTTAAATCATTTGTACACATTTTAAATGGCTTTTACAGATTTGATGTTTTCCACAATGAAAAGTACTTTTAATCATGGTTGTTTTTATTGGTTTTAACAACATGTACTTTTTTACAAATTTAAATGAAATCTTCAAATGCTGTGTTTTATGCGTTCATGCCGTTTTTATGTGTATATAATGATGTACAAACATATGTGAGCTGTCCTTAAAGGAATTGTGATAATAAAAACTTTTCCAAAAAAAAAAAAATCTGTTCTTATCAGTTTAATATCTGATACGTCCCCCATCGGGGGACTACATATTAAATGGATTTTTCGAACAGGGAGTCGGAAATGGGGCTTGCTCCGTCCGCTCCACGCATCGACCCGGTATTGCAGTACCTCCGGGAACGGTGCAACACTTTTCTCTCATTGTCAAGGAAAAAGAAATACGCAAAGCTATGTAAAACAGCTAGCAGAAGAAGAGAAGGAATGAAAAAAGAAGAATCATCCAAACTGAAACAAGGGCGAAGCCCCCTTCATGGGGTCCCCCGTTTTCCCGCCATTTTACTTAAAAAAAAAAAAAAAAACATTGGCCAGGATTGTGTGTGTGTGTGTGTGTGTGTGTGTCTCTGTGTGTGTGTGTGTGTGTGTGTGTGTGTCTCTGTGTGTGTGTGTGTGTGTGTGTGTCTCTGTGTGTGTGTCTCTGTGTGTGTGTGTGTGTCTGTCTGTTTTTGACCCCCCCCAAAAAATTACAATCACTTCACCAGGATTGTCTGTCTGTCTGTCTGTCTGTCTGTCTGTCTGTCTGTCTGTCTGTCTGTCTCTGTTTTTGACCCCCCCAAAAAATACAATCACTTCACCAGGATTGTCTGTCTGTCTGTCTGTCTGTCTGTCTGTCTGTCTGTCTGTCTGTCTGTCTCTGTTTTTGACCCCCCCAAAAAATACAATCACTTCACCAGGATTGTCTGTCTGTCTGTCTGTCTGTCTGTCTGTCTGTCTGTCTGTCTGTCTGTCTCTGTTTTTGACCCCCCCCCAAAAAATACAATCACTTCACCAGGATTGTCTGTCTGTCTGTCTGTCTGTCTGTCTGTCTGTCTGTCTGTCTGTCTTTGAATTTTTACCCACAGCCCTCAAACTTGGAAGAGTGGGTTCGGGAACCACCCGCGGGCACCCGGCCTAGAGTGCACAGTGTGTGTCTCGGGCCCCGACCTCTGACTTCCATACGACTCTGGTTTCTCTTCATTACGCACAAGCCTTTCGCCTTTTACTAAAGACTTCCGTGGAGAGGAACACTTACGAGTTCAACATATTTTTGGAAGGGCTTTGCTTCTGGCAGAGCCCGGTATCTTGTTTCAAGAGAAATTGACAGAGATGACGCCGAGACTTTTTGCTCAGGCGTTTGACTTGAAGCCGGCTGACCGACCGACCGACCGACCGACCGACCGACCGACCGGCGTATTTTTCCACTCAAAGTAGTCGCTCGGGCAATTGAGTTCAAGCCCGACGACGACTGACGTGTTTTCCGGGCTTTGAACAAATAGTCGCACTAGGCTTAAAGAGCTAGTGACTTAAAGACGCATTAGCGACTTGTTAAAAAAAACACCCGCCTGTCACCAGGGAAACGTCGGGTGGGGAGGAGACAACTTTTGCCAAACCGCTGAGGTCTGCCGAGACCCCCGGGGGCCCGGCGGGTGCAGGGGTCAATTTGTGGGTTATCGCTTCTCGGCCTTTTGGCTCAGATCAAGTGTAGTATCTGTTCTTATCAGGTGGGCCGAAGGCCCATTCCATCAAAGGCCTTCACCAAGCTCTGGCCCACCCTCACGTGTCTGAAGGCAGCACTGTGGTCCTCCCGCAACCTGCTGGTAGCGAAACAGGTCGACACCACCCCCCAGGCAGTGGCCATGGTAGCCACAGAGGCCCTGGGGTGGTACAGAAGGAAGGGGGCCTCGACCCCAGGCGAAGGGTCCCCCACAACACCCAAGGTCCCTGCGGCCACGGCCTGACAGCGCTGCGGCGCCTAGGGCGATGCACCTAGGGGAGGCATCTCCTCTGGGCCCCTAAGGACGGGACGATGATTGATTCGGGAGAGCAGGAGGAGGCAAGTTTGATAAGGACTCACCCCGCTCCTGTACAAAGGACCGAAGACAGCCTCTTAGCAAGTGACTTTTTAACATGTTTTTCATGTCTTAAAAATGTTTTACCTTGTTAAATCATTTGTACACATTTTAAATGGCTTTTACAGATTTGATGTTTTCCACAATGAAAAGTACTTTTAATCATGGTTGTTTTTATTGGTTTTAACAACATGTACTTTTTTACAAATTTAAATGAAATCTTCAAATGCTGTGTTTTATGCGTTCATGCCGTTTTTATGTGTATATAATGATGTACAAACATATGTGAGCTGTCCTTAAAGGAATTGTGATAATAAAAACTTTTCCAAAAAAAAAAAAATCTGTTCTTATCAGTTTAATATCTGATACGTCCCCCATCGGGGGACTACATATTAAATGGATTTTTCGAACAGGGAGTCGGAAATGGGGCTTGCTCCGTCCGCTCCACGCATCGACCCGGTATTGCAGTACCTCCGGGAACGGTGCAACACTTTTCTCTCATTGTCAAGGAAAAAGAAATACGCAAAGCTATGTAAAACAGCTAGCAGAAGAAGAGAAGGAATGAAAAAAGAAGAATCATCCAAACTGAAACAAGGGCGAAGCCCCCTTCATGGGGTCCCCCGTTTTCCCGCCATTTTACTTAAAAAAAAAAAAAAAAACATTGGCCAGGATTGTGTGTGTGTGTGTGTGTGTGTGTGTCTCTGTGTGTGTGTGTGTGTGTGTGTGTGTGTCTCTGTGTGTGTGTGTGTGTGTGTGTGTGTCTCTGTGTGTGTGTCTCTGTGTGTGTGTGTGTGTCTGTCTGTTTTTGACCCCCCCCAAAAAATTACAATCACTTCACCAGGATTGTCTGTCTGTCTGTCTGTCTGTCTGTCTGTCTGTCTGTCTGTCTGTCTGTCTCTGTTTTTGACCCCCCCAAAAAATACAATCACTTCACCAGGATTGTCTGTCTGTCTGTCTGTCTGTCTGTCTGTCTGTCTGTCTGTCTGTCTGTCTCTGTTTTTGACCCCCCCAAAAAATACAATCACTTCACCAGGATTGTCTGTCTGTCTGTCTGTCTGTCTGTCTGTCTGTCTGTCTGTCTGTCTGTCTGTCTCTGTTTTTGACCCCCCCCCAAAAAATACAATCACTTCACCAGGATTGTCTGTCTGTCTGTCTGTCTGTCTGTCTGTCTGTCTGTCTGTCTGTCTTTGAATTTTTACCCACAGCCCTCAAACTTGGAAGAGTGGGTTCGGGAACCACCCGCGGGCACCCGGCCTAGAGTGCACAGTGTGTGTCTCGGGCCCCGACCTCTGACTTCCATACGACTCTGGTTTCTCTTCATTACGCACAAGCCTTTCGCCTTTTACTAAAGACTTCCGTGGAGAGGAACACTTACGAGTTCAACATATTTTTGGAAGGGCTTTGCTTCTGGCAGAGCCCGGTATCTTGTTTCAAGAGAAATTGACAGAGATGACGCCGAGACTTTTTGCTCAGGCGTTTGACTTGAAGCCGGCTGACCGACCGACCGACCGACCGACCGACCGACCGACCGGCGTATTTTTCCACTCAAAGTAGTCGCTCGGGCAATTGAGTTCAAGCCCGACGACGACTGACGTGTTTTCCGGGCTTTGAACAAATAGTCGCACTAGGCTTAAAGAGCTAGTGACTTAAAGACGCATTAGCGACTTGTTAAAAAAAACACCCGCCTGTCACCAGGGAAACGTCGGGTGGGGAGGAGACAACTTTTGCCAAACCGCTGAGGTCTGCCGAGACCCCCGGGGGCCCGGCGGGTGCAGGGGTCAATTTGTGGGTTATCGCTTCTCGGCCTTTTGGCTCAGATCAAGTGTAGTATCTGTTCTTATCAGGTGGGCCGAAGGCCCATTCCATCAAAGGCCTTCACCAAGCTCTGGCCCACCCTCACGTGTCTGAAGGCAGCACTGTGGTCCTCCCGCAACCTGCTGGTAGCGAAACAGGTCGACACCACCCCCCAGGCAGTGGCCATGGTAGCCACAGAGGCCCTGGGGTGGTACAGAAGGAAGGGGGCCTCGACCCCAGGCGAAGGGTCCCCCACAACACCCAAGGTCCCTGCGGCCACGGCCTGACAGCGCTGCGGCGCCTAGGGCGATGCACCTAGGGGAGGCATCTCCTCTGGGCCCCTAAGGACGGGACGATGATTGATTCGGGAGAGCAGGAGGAGGCAAGTTTGATAAGGACTCACCCCGCTCCTGTACAAAGGACCGAAGACAGCCTCTTAGCAAGTGACTTTTTAACATGTTTTTCATGTCTTAAAAATGTTTTACCTTGTTAAATCATTTGTACACATTTTAAATGGCTTTTACAGATTTGATGTTTTCCACAATGAAAAGTACTTTTAATCATGGTTGTTTTTATTGGTTTTAACAACATGTACTTTTTTACAAATTTAAATGAAATCTTCAAATGCTGTGTTTTTATGCGTTCATGCCGTTTTTATGTGTATATAATGATGTACAAACATATGTGAGCTGTCCTTAAAGGAATTGTGATAATAAAAACTTTTCCAAAAAAAAAAAAAATCTGTTCTTATCAGTTTAATATCTGATACGTCCCCCATCGGGGGACTACATATTAAATGGATTTTTCGAACAGGGAGTCGGAAATGGGGCTTGCTCCGTCCGCTCCACGCATCGACCCGGTATTGCAGTACCTCCGGGAACGGTGCAACACTTTTCTCTCATTGTCAAGGAAAAAGAAATACGCAAAGCTATGTAAAACAGCTAGCAGAAGAAGAGAAGGAATGAAAAAAGAAGAATCATCCAAACTGAAACAAGGGCGAAGCCCCCTTCATGGGGTCCCCCGTTTTCCCGCCATTTTACTTAAAAAAAAAAAACATTGGCCAGGATGTGTGTGTGTGTGTGTGTGTGTGTGTCTCTGGTGTGTGTGTGTGTGTGTGGTGTGTGTCTCTGTGTGTGTGTGTTGTGTGTGTGTGTGTGTCTCTGTGTGTGTGTCTCCTGTGTGTGTGTGTGTGTCTGTCTGTTTTGTGACCCCCCCAAAAAATTACAATCACTTCACCAGGATTGTCTGTCTGTCTGTCTGTCTGTCTGTCTGTCTGTCTGTCTGTCTGTCTGTCTCTGTTTTTGACCCCCCCAAAAAATACAATCACTTCACCAGGATTGTCTGTCTGTCTGTCTGTCTGTCTGTCTGTCTGTCTGTCTGTCTGTCTGTCTCTGTTTTTGACCCCCCCCAAAAAATACAATCACTTCACCAGGATTGTCTGTCTGTCTGTCTCTGTCTGTCTGTCTGTCTGTCTGTCTCCTGTCTGTCT